>NW_007250917.1:288551-309003 GCF_000164805.1 Carlito syrichta | reverse complement strand
CTCCAAAAAAAAAAAAAAAAAAAGTTTCTCAAAATGTGTCACAGACCTAAGTGTAAAACCTAAAACTATAAATTTTAAAACAGTAATAACATTTTTAGAAGAGGATGTTGGAGAATCTTTGCTCTCTTGACTTAGGCAAAGATTTCTTAGCATGTCAAAAGTCTGAATGTTGAAAGAAAAATTAATAAATGAGACTTCAAAATCAAGAACTCTGTCCCTTTAAAAATGGTAGAAAAATTAAAAGCACAGACTAGAAGAAATTATTTGCAAAACATATCAGATGAAGGACTGGTATTCAGATTATATGTAAAGGCTCTTCAACTCAATAAGAAAACAATTTTTTAAAATAGGCAGAAGAGGGCAACGCCTCGGGTCCCCTCCTGCTGTGGGAGGTTTTCTGTCCTCTCAAGAAATCCTGCTTTCAAAAATAACAATAATAATAATAATAAATAAATAAAAATAGGCGGAAGAATGAGTGGTCACTTCACCAAAGAAGGTAAATAACAAATAAGTGGAAAGGTGCTCAACATTATGAGTCATTAGGGAAATGCAGATTAAAGCCACATGACATATTGCTGTGCACCCATGAGAGGGCTTTTAAGAAAACAAACAAAAATCCGGTGGTAATGTGAAATGCTGGTGAGACTGCAGAGCACTGGGCTCTCTCACACATGGTTGGTGGGCATGCAAAAGCTTATAGTCACTTTGGATCACAATTTATTTATTACAGAATTAAACATACACTTACCCAGATGACTTAGCAGCTCACTGCAGCCTCAACTTCCTAGGCTCAGGTGATCCTTCTGCCTCTGCCTCCTGAGTTGTTGGGACTGACTGTAGTTGCGTACCACCACACCCAGCTGATTGACGTTTTAAAATATAAAGCAATAATCCCGCGCCTTTGGGAGGCTGAGGTGAGTGGATTGCCTGAGCCCACGGGTTCGAGACCCACCTGTGCAGCGAGACCTCATCTCTACAATAAATCAAAAAATCAGCCGGGCGTGGTAGCGCATGCCTGTAATTCCAGCTACTTGGAAGGCTGAGGCGGAAGGATCGCCGGAGCCCAGCAGGTCGAGGCTGTGGTGGCCGGGAGTGGCCACTGCACTCCGGTCTGGGTGACAGAGTGAGACTCCAACTCAAAAAAAAAAGAAAATATATATATATATATATATATATATATATAAAAAGCAATTCATTCACTACAGAGTTTTTGAGCAGCTCTTCATGGACAAGAGGTTATTCCTGGTGCTGTGGGCAGAGAACTATGAACCAAAGACTGGTGTGTCTCCACAGGGCTGTCAGAGTTCTGGGGCTAGAGCATAAGAGGTACAGCTATCACATGGGGGACAGAGACAGGTTTCACACTGGAGGGACACAGAGAAGGTTCTCTAGAGCAGGTGACAAGGCTTCAGGAGGGCAAAGTGATCATCCACTGGAGGAGTGGCTCTTCGCAGGGCAGAAATGTGAATGGGCTTTCTGTCATACAGTTGAAGAGAGAATTAGTGAACTGGAAGAGAAATCAGAAGTTACCCTGAGTGCATGGTAACAACAAGATGGATGCTGGGCAGGATTAAGGAGCCACAGAAGGCAGAGAGAGAAGCTCTAGTACATGGTGTGTGAGTGCTGGACAGAGAGGAGGTTGGGCAGAGACAATATATTGAAGGTATAGGGAGTTTCTAGAACTTACTAATGATACTCATCCATCTATGCAAAAAGCCTGACCCGTCAAGGATGATAAAAAGGAATCGACACCTACAGAATGCCAGTGACAAAGAGTTCTTAAAAGCAGCCAGTGGAAGAAGACAGACTGACTTAAGAGGCACTGTAGTGTAGCTCCTACCTAGTAGCAGCAGTGAGGCCAGGAGCCAGTGGGGTGCTCTCTTCATTACAGTGGAAGAAAATCACAGCAAGCCCTAGTGCTCTGTCTTTTGAAAATATCTGAAGGAGTGAGGGCAAAATAAGGACATTTTCAAATAAAAACTGAGAGAAGTGATTATTGGTGGGTGGATCCTCACTAAATGATGTGCTTTAAGCAGAAGGAGGGTGTGTCCAGCTGGGTGGTCCAAGAAACCAGAGGATGGTTGTGCAAAGGAAATGATAACTATGTGAACTAATATCGATGAAAATTGACTTTATAAACAACTATACCTCACTGAGAGACTAGAAAAGATAAAATTGGTATAAACAGTAATGTGTGAGTTGGAAAAGGAGTGTGTTGGAAGATGCTAACATCTCTTTATTGTTCAGGAAGAGTATGAATTTTTTAGACTTTGGTAAGTATCCATGATATAAGTTTTATCTATTTATTTATTTATTTTTTTGAGTTGGAATCTCACTCTGTCGCCCAGGCTGGAGTGCAGTGGCACGCTCATGGCCACCACAGTTCAGGTGATCCTTCCGCCTCAGCCTTCCAAGTAGCTGGAACCACAGGCATGCGCCACTATGCCTGGCTAGTTTTTTTATTTATTGTAGAGATGAGGGCTCACCAAGTTGCCCAGGCTGGTCTCGAACCCGTGGGCTCAGGCATTCCTCTCACCACGGCCTCCCAAAGTGCTGGGATTATAGGCATGAGCCACCGCACCCCGCCCCATGATACAATTTTTAGATGAGCCACCAAACAATAAAAATAGAATGTACAGCTTCCAGACTTTGGTGGAAAGAAATTGGATGAGAAAAAAATAATCTGAAGGACGTCAAGAAAGGAGATTAAAGGAAACAATATAGCTGGTTTGAATAGAAATCTCAGAATTGCATGCTAGATTTAAATCTGAATATATAAGCAATTAAATGTAAAAAGATCAAAACAAACTAAATTGGTCCAGGAAAATATAGTGCATGCCTGAACCAAGGGAGAGAACAGTGGTAAGTGACACAGTGAAGGGACATTTCAGAGGTGGTGTTAATAGGATTTACCTTCTGGTTGGTTTGTGAGGCGAGGGAAGGGTGGAGGGGCAGGGCGGGGCAGGGTTTGAGCTGGCCGCTCTGGCTCTGCTGTACCTGCCCACTGACTAGAAGGTGAGATGTGTGAGGCCATCAGGCTGCTCTGAATCTCAGACAAGATGAAGTTAAGATGCCACAAGACCTTGAGCACATGGCAAGAGAGTCAGCGATAGCTTCTGTGCAGTTTGGGTACAGTGGTGGAGAGTTAGGAGCGGGGACTGTATGTGTGGGGCAAGCAAGGACAGCTTGAGGATGGGCACGGGAGTCATAACATTCCCTAGGACCAGAAGGTCTTGGAGTGAAGAGAGGGGTGGGCCGGCCTTCAGCATGTGCACAGGCACACTGCCCTCTGAAGCTGGCATTGCTCTCTGGGGGTAACATGCCACTGTGCCTGCTTGTGAAGTTAGCCAGGACACCAGTCTCTCCCAGGATTTTTGATGCTGGAAGGGAAGAAAGGGAGGAGAGAGAGGGCCTTCAGGATGCACCTCAGAGCTGAAGTTTTGAATCCCAGACAACTTCCCAGAAAAGCCAGCCCAGAATTGACCAGGGCCAGCAGCCTAGCATGGAAGGCTGGAGACGTAGCAGAAGCTTATCAGGACCACCTGAGGAGAGGCACAGAGTCAATAGGGCTGTAATGGACCCATGCTGGGACTTAACTCTGCACTCTGCGTTTGGACAACTCGGCCTTCCTGGAGTCTTTTGTGTTCACACTGAGGCCAGGCCTTATTACAGTAAAGTATTAATTAATTAATATCTTTTGTTTTAAACCTTGCAATTTGAAATCCAGTTCTTTAAATTTTGACCTAATGGGGAATCTGAGAGTATAGATTATTACCCATATTCCTGTTCGTGTTCCTTAAGGGAAAAATTTGGAACAAACTGGTAAGGCCCATAATCAGTTATGCCAGGCATCCCTGGGTCTCTCATGGTCCTCTGGGCTGAGCATCCTTGGTCCTCCTGGCAACTGCCTGCACAGGACTTCTGTGAGTGCCTTTTGGCTTGAAGCTATGAACAAAAAAGCTCTTGGTTGTTCCTTTCTGCTCTTTTCCCAGGAACAATTATTTGCACGAATGTGGTCTAGTCAGAGGTTTTTCCAATAGTGCCGTCAGAAATGGTTTAATACATAAACTTTGAAGCAAACATACTGTTTGGATGGATGGGTCATCTTTGTATTCAAGGCACTTTAAAAATGTAAGAGAATTAAATGTAGTTAGATGGTCTGTTCCCACTCATTTCCAATTATGAGCTGGCAGATTTGCTGAGGACTCCCATGCAGGATCACTGAACTGCATGTTAAGAGGTGCTGGGGGCACAAAAGAAAGGTTGGCGAGGGGCTTTCAAAGGAGTCCTGAGGTTGGGCGAGGAGTGCATGCGAGTGGCCAGTCCCTGGGCCTTTCCAGACCGCATAAACAGCACCCGGCATCTATGACTTCATCTGTCCCACAGAGGAAGATAGCCAGGTGCAATAAGGTGACAGATTTCCCTTCCCAAAAAATCTCTCATCAAACTGTACATTATAAACAGTGGTGTCATCTAGTAATAGTGTTAAAATTGGGGCTTATCACTTTCCCAGGGAGCAATTTGCTTCCGGTGCCAAGGGCAAGCTTTTATGCCCCTTCAGCATATGTAGCAAAAGTTGTAGGATGTAAGATTTGAATAAAGGCTTCAAAATAGTTTTCTTCACTGTCTAGTTCTCAGAATGCCTACTTGAAAAATTGAAATAGAAAGCCTAGGCAGCCTTTTCCTGTAAGTCAGCCTTTTCCTCTGATTCTTAACCAGAGTGCAAAAGCATCCATGATCATATCTAAGAAACTTCTCTTTTTGCATGGTTTTTCTGATACTTCCATTTTATGTTGGTGGCTACTTTTTTTGTTTCTGTTTTTGCATGGGCAGTTTACTGAATGAAACATAACCACAAGAAAGCCTTCACAGACATTCTTGAAGTTTATATAATCAAAATCCCCAACAGTTTCACAAGGACAAATAGTTGCTAATAGTAAACGATCTTGGGCAAGTTTTAAAACTTTAGAGACAAACTCACTTCCAATAACCTAACCTTAGCATTGAAAATAGAAACAGAGCTGGGCTCGGTGGCTCAGCCTGTAACCCCCACACTTTGGGAGGCCGAGGTTAGCGGATTTCCTGCGGGTTTGAAACCCGCCTGGGCAAGTTGGTGAGGCCTCATCTCTACAATAAATCAAAAAATTAGCCAGGCGTGGTAGCGCACGCCTGTAGTTCCATCTACTTGGAAGGCTGAGGCGGATGGATCGTCGGAGCCCAGCAGGTCGAGGCTGCGGTGCCCGGGAGCAGCCACTGCACTTCAGTCTGGGCGACAGAGTGAGACTCCAATTCAAAAAAAAGAAAATAGAAACAATTGGACTCCTCAGACACCAAAGAAAACCTTTCATTTCCCTCCCAGGTGGAAATCCTTTTCTCCCCACTCCTGGTAGAAAAGCGTGAGCAAGGCAGACACAATGAGAAGGGCCTTCTAGTCGCTGCTCAGAATGGAGCTTGGCTCCTTCTGCCCCCTCCGTGCCTCCTGTCAGGAAGGTTTGCACATGTCTGGATTCTACACAGAGTAGGGGCCTAGCCCCTTCCCACCTCCACTAGCCACCAGCTATGCAGGACCAGTGACCTGGCTGGAGGGAGCGGAGGTGCTGGCCACAGGAGAGAGAGGCTGTAGGTAGCCCTGAAAGGACAAGGGATGAAAGCGAAAGTGGAGTCCTCAAGAAGCATGAGGAAGCGTGGCTGTGCTCATGCATCTATAGGGTGACGGCCTACACTGAGCTTTTCTTGTGGCCCCATGTTGGGCACAGAGATGATGCCACTTGGGGTGTGGTGAAGTTGTTCCATAGGCTCTTGACTTCTCTACCGAAAGGAATTTCAGAGAAGTATAGGCACCCAAAGGTTCTAAGGTTCTTTTCAGGAAACTGAGAATGGAAGTTGGTTGTTTTGCAAAGAGCATTCCAGTGGAACTTGATGGTGGGGGTTGTTGTAGCCATGGCGGTTAGCTGTTCAGAATGCCAGTGACCTGAGTTTCAGGTAATCCGTCATGTAGACAGGGAGACTGGGCCAGGGTCTGTAAGACAAATTCCTAAAACACAAATGTTAACTTTGGTGTCCTTTAATCTAGGGAACCAAAGGTACAGTGAAACTTAGTTGGGGGTTCTGGTTTGCTCTTGAAACATAAGTAGTTATTCTTAAGATTAGTCACCCGTGGTGGAGTATAATTAGTCAAGCACATGGGAAAAGTTGAGCCACAGTTGTATCAGGAGAAATTGAGCTGTGTTTCTGTTGGGTTTGTTTTAGAATGACTATAGTAACTTCATCTTGATTCTGCCCTTTCCATTATAGTCTGTCAACCACAAGTTTATTTCTTATTATCTACTTCTAAGCTTGCTTGCATTATGTGAAAGTCTTGGGATAATGGTAAAAGTTACTGTTGTATGGTTTATTTTTCTTCCCCCTGTGCCTCTGATAATTCCCTTATTACTTTGCTTATGACTTCTGTAGCAGCGTGTACCAGCCACACTGCATTCTGAGGTTGGGTTTGGGTGCCTGGTTGGAGCAGTGATTGTTCTAGAGGGTTCTGTCCTGATGAGATGGTGCCTAGCCAGCAGCCTGACCATCTTGCTTTTTAGTTGTCTCATCTGTGCCTACCTGCAGGAAACACATCTCCTCCCTGTGTCTAAGACTGAAACCGAGAGTTAGCTTCACTCCTTTGTTCTGGAGTTTGGTGCCCTTTCACTCCCTGCTCTGAGTGTGAGAAGCCCTGGGGTATGGTGGCGACAATTGGACACATTCTTCTGTTTGCCTTTTCTAGACGCCCGGAGGCTCTACTCCTGCCCAGGTGGTTCACACCCAGTCCCAGCCGCGAGCAGTGGGTTCCCCGGCCTCTGCCACTACTGACCTTGTGTCCATGGCAACAACTCAGGGTGTTCGAGCAGTCACTTCTGTGACTGCCTCCGCTGTGGTCACTACCAACCTGACTCCAGTGCAGACCCCGGCACGGTCTTTGGTGCCCCAAGTGTCCCAAGGTAAGGGCAGGCCTGGTGCTCTCTCTGTCCCATGTCTGCTGCTGGAGCGGATCATAGCTTCAGCCTCCGTCTGAGGAGAAATGGGGACTGGAAGGGGGGCACATGTCCTTGTCGTGACCTGACGAACTAACCCCTTTGCAGCCACGGGTGTTCAACTCCCTGGAAAAACCATCACCCCCGCACACTTCCAGCTTCTCAGGCAGCAGCAGCAGCAACAGCAGCAGCAGCAGCAGGCCTCCCAGGTGCAAGGGCCTCCGACCCAGGGCCAGGCCCCACCCCCTGCGCAGATCAAAGCTGTGGGCAAACTGACACCGGTGAGCACCTCGTGGAGGCCTGCGTCTGTCTCAGGGCGGGCGCTCGGCCGGGGTGTCGCGTTGGAGCGTAGCTCTCATGTAGGAGGCTTGTCTGTGTGTGGAGGCCGCTCCATTCATAGCACTTGGAGCCTGCAGGTGACGAGCGTCGCGCGCTTGTTCCCAGCACAGGGACCTCATTCCCTGTTCCCAGTTCACCTTTTCGCCAGCAGCTCCGTCTCCAGGGGACCCAGGGCCACGTTCTGTACCAGATGAGATACTGGCAGGATAGCATGTCTCAGCCATTCGGTACCAAGTGGTAGCAAAGTGGCTTCTTGAGGAAGAGTTCAGCTGCAGTATTGCTTCTCAGATGTTGACCATTTGAGGACCGATGTACCTGATTTTTGCCAATCTGTTTACCAGCTTTGCTGTTATTTATATAAATATATTCATTTTTAAAGGAAATGGTACATTCCTGCCACAAATCTTTAGAACTGGTCATAGAAAGTAACCAGAAGATCACATGGGCTAAAGAAGGAAGGTCCAGACTGCTGTTGGGACTGCCGGCGTGCCTGGGTCTGGGTCTCTCCTGGGCAGAAAGGCAGAAAGGCACAGCGAGCAGGCGACTGAAATGAGGCTGAGCCGAGACCCCTCTGGGGGTGTTGGGAGGCAGCCTCCCAAGGGACTTTGAAACTGGGTGAGAGTTGTGCTGCCTGGGATGCCCGCTGGGCGGTGCTGGCAGTACAGTTGAAAGTTCTGCTCTTCCGTCACCCCAGCACTTCTCGTGAGTTCAGTGGTGACATGTAGCTGTGGCCACTACCCTGGACAGTCCCTGTCTAGGCCATCCCTCTCCTGCAGAGGCTCCACTGGACAGTGCTGAACTCAAGTGTTTTCGTACCTGAGAATCCCTGGGCCCAGCAGAGCCTGACTGCCCTGTAGACATCCCCACCCACACAGGTGCCTCCTTTTCTTCCCGGGTCCAACCACCACGAAGCGCCAGTATCTTCACACACCGTTTCTCACCCTACTTCAGCGGGCTCCTGTGTTCCTTGCTCTGCCCTCTTCTTCTTCTTCTTCTTCTTGAGTTGGGAGTCTCACTCTGTCGCCCAGGCTGGAGTGCAGTGGCACGATCAGCAGCCTTGACCTTCTGGGCTCTGGTGATCCTTCCACCTCAGCCATCCAGGTAGCTGGGACTACAGGCACTCGCCACCATGCTTGGCTAATTTTATCATCGTTGTTGGAGAGACAAGGTCTTGCCACGTTGCCCAGGCTGGTCTTAAACCCCTGGGCCCAGGCAGTCCTCTCGCCTCGGCTGTCCTCTCGCTTCAGCCTCCCAAAGTGCTGGGATAACAGGCATGAGCCACCGTGCCCAGCCTCTACCTTCTCCTAGTCAGCATCAAAGTAAGTTTCATTTCCAGCATGTCAAAAGAGATGTCACAGTCATGAACAACTCAGTGTAAGTTTTCCTAAAAAACAAAAACCATGTATTTCTTAAAATAGTTTTGAACTAGTGCCCTGATATCTTGATGTTTTCACTTTTTTTTTCTTTTTGAGTCAGAGTTGACTGTTGCCTAGGCTTGAGTTTAGTGGCACACTCACAGCCACTATAGCCTTGATTCTTCTTCCTCAGCCTTCCAAGTAGCAGGAACTACAGGCGCATTCCACTATGCCCGACTAATTTTTTGATTTATTGTAGAGACAAAGTCTCACCCAGTTGCCCAGGCTGGTCTCAAACCTGGGCTCAGGTGATCCTCTCGCCTCTGCCTCCCAAAGTGATGGGATGACAGGTGTGAGCCACTGTGCCTGGCCTGATGCTTTCACTTTTAAAGACAGGGAATTTATTAATAAATAAGTTATTAATTGCTTGTTACTCATTAACTTATTTACTAACAAATAAACGTGTTGGCACTGCAGGTTTAATTGGCTTGTTTGGGAGAGATAAGAGCCTAGAAACTTCGCTGTGAACTTGCCTGTCAGAATCACTTTCTCTTTTTCTTCCATGAAATACTAACTTTAAATAAATGGGCGCATAAAAGCGGTGGTCAGGCCCTGAAGGGTGGTTGTGTCCTGTGTGTTAGCAAGTGTGGACTTGGGTGTTTGTGAGTAGAGGAATGGCTGGCTTAAGGACAGGCACGACTGGCGCTGAGGGGCGGAGTCTCTGTCTGGTTTCAGGAGCACCTCATCAAGATGCAGAAGCAGAAGCTGCAGCTGCCCCCACAGCCCCCGCCGCAAGCCCAGCCGGGGCCCCCGCAGCCAGCAGCACAGGTGCAGGTGCCGCCCCCGCAGACCCCGCAGCAGCAGAGCCCCCAGCTCACCACCGTCACCGCCCCGAGGCCTGGAGCCCTGCTCACAGGCACTACCGTGGCCAACCTCCAGGTGGCCCGGCTGGTGAGTTTCAGTGTTGCACGTTTGTTTTCCGTGAGCATGGGCAGTGTCCTCTTACGTTATAGCTGAACCGCTCCTGCTGGCTCCGAGCTTTTGGGGATTACGGTAGAGTAAACATGAGATGTGGTCTTCCCCTGAGAACCTGAGTTCCCCTTGGAGAGCACGAGACTAAGCACATGTGGAGCCCCAAAGCTGATGCAGGCACCACCGAGCATCTCAGGCTGGATGTTTGTGGGCAAGGAGTGAGCAAAGGAGTGACAAGGGGGTGAGGCAGAGCATGTGAGGTATGTGTGCTGCTGTGGAGCCTGCTAGGGGCCGGGGCCAGTGTGGCAGCCTGACACTGGCTCACAGGTACCCGCTCTGAGCACAAAGTGCAGTTGGAGGTTTTCGGAGGGAATGATGCAAGATGCAAGCTGGGTCTGGGAAGATGAGTGTTCGGCAGCGTCAGCATCCTGTGGGCACCGTCCCAGCAGGGCAGCTAGATCCCAGCATGGGGGAGCTGTCTGTCAGGGTGCTGGTGACAGGTTCTGCGTCTGTCACCTGGGCCAGGGCTCACGGGCCACCCCAAGGCTGGGATAGGCATTTTACTGTTAACTCAGTTTTGCAGGTAGAGAAACTGGGGCACACAGGCTAAGAACCTGCCCAAATCCTACAACCAGTAAACTACAGCTTAAGCTGGGACTGGGGAGCCAGGAGCTCAAGCTCAGCTGGGTAGGTGGGAGGGGCCACCCTCTACCAGGCCGGGAGCAGAAGTGGGTGAACAGCCGCAGAACATAGTTCGGTTTCACCTGTGTCCACAGAACGCAAATTCAGATAAGAAGAGTGGTTGCTGGACAGAAATCAGCACCCTGCATTGGAGAGGGCTTGGTAACATGCACGCTGTTTAACTCAACAATTCTATTTATTATATCCTAAAGAAACAACAGCCGGGCTCAGTGGCTCAGCCTGTAATCCCACGCCTTTGGGAGGCTGAGGTGAGTGGATTGCTTGAGCCCGCGGGTTCGAGACCCGCCTGGGCAGCGAGACCTCATCTCTACAATAAATAAAAAAAAATCAGCCAGGCGTGGTAGCGCATGCCTGTAATTCCAGCTACTCGGAAGGCTGAGGCGGAAGGATCACTGGAGCCTAGCAGGCGAAGCTGTGGTGGCCGGAAGCGGCCTCTGCACTCCAGTCTGGGTGACTGAGTGAGACTCCAACTCAAAAAAAAAAAAAAAAAAAGAAAAAGAAACAAAAGACCATTTCCAAAGCGATGACTGTACAAGCTTGTTTGTTTTAGAAATGTTAGAGGAAATAAAGTGCCCATTACTAAGAAGTTCATTACAGAAACTATGTAGTGTGTTCAAGAAGTGATTATTGGAAGTGATTACTGTAAAGGAAAGAGAAACAGATGATAAAATATGCATAATTCACTCATTTTTACATGCTTTCATAACAAGCCACACAGATGTGAACCGTGGCCAAAGACTAAATACCAATTTTAACATTCCCATACGGGTAGTTCAAGGAGGATGGGTGATTTTTACCATCTTTGTTTTCTCAGGTACTCTCAGTTTCTGTGCATATAGAAATGAACCTATTTCCACTTTCCTTTTTACAAGTGTAATTTAAGAAAAAAGTGCTTGGTAGCAGGGTCACTGATAGCAGGAGAAGGTGGCATCCCTGACGGATTTGAGGCGGGTGCTTGCAGTTTGGACTGAGGCACCGGGCTGTCCTTTTGGACTGCAAGAGTAGGGAGTGAGGCCTCTGTAGGAAACAGGGCAGGGTTTGGCTGCTGGCAGGTTCAGCAGAGGCGGGGGACTGGAGATGTGCGGCATGGGCACCCCAGCCACAGGGGACTGAGCCTGGGGTTTGCCTTGCGGTGTGTGGGTCAGCGGCGCTCTAGGAGCGCTGGCAGCACTGTGGCTCAGTGCCCTGGGGAATGCAGGTCACTCAGTTTTCCTTCAGTGCCATGGCGCTTCTGAGTGTCCTCATGGCTTGACATTTTGTAACAAAATGTTTAGAAGGACACAACATCCTGAATTTCTCTGGACTCTCCCATTATTTCTGCTGTTTAGACCCGGGTTCCCACTTCTCAGCTGCAGGCGCAAGGGCAGATGCAAACCCAGACACCCCAACCGGCTCAGGTGGCCTTGGCGAAGCCTCCGGTGGTATCCGTGCCAGCGGCTGTGGTCTCCTCACCAGGGGTCACCACCCTGCCCATGAACGTCGCGGGGATCAGCGTGGCCATCGGGCAGCCGCAGAAAGCAGCAGGTGCCGCCTCCGCACCCCCTCCCCTCTGTGCTCGAGCATGGTGTTCTGAGCCTGTCCGGGAAAGTGGTCCCGGTTCTGCTGTGTCCTCTACTTTGCACCATTTCATGTGCGGCAGCATGTATTTTAGTATAAATGCCGCTCGGGGGTTTCAACTGAACTGTTAGCATTCTAGCATTTCTGCCGGGCATAGTGGCTCAAGCCTGTCATCCCAGCACTTTGGGACGCCAAGGCAACTTGGTGAGACCTCATCTCTACAATAAATCAAAAAATTAGCTGGATGTGGTGGCGTGTGCTTGTAGTTCTAGCTACTTGGAAGGCTGAGGTGGAAAGATTGCCTGAGCCCAGCAGGTCGAGGCTGCAATGGCCGTGAGTGTGCCACTGCACTCCAGCCTGGGTGACAGAGTGACACTCCAACTCAAAAAAAAAATTCTGACATTTTCACATCTTTATTGAAATGTAACTTGATTTAAAAGAACCCAGAAATGTGTTGAGTGTGTTTAAGGGCTGGCTTGTTTGTCTCAGCACAGCTTCACACACAGTTAGTCACACTATCCTTTTCCCGACATAGACCTGGTAGCTTATGGGTTATTTGGTGTCTGCAGGACAGACTGTGGTGGCCCAGCCCGTGCATGTGCAGCAGTTGCTGAAGCTTAAGCAGCAGGCCGTCCAGCAGCAGAAGGCCATCCAGCCTCAGGTCGCCCAAAGCCAGACCACCGTCCAGCAGAAGGTACTGGGGTCCCCGGGGGTGACTCTTCTGTCAAGGTGTCTCTGTGCAAACCTGGGCCTGCCTGTCAGGACTGGCTCCTAGGCAGATCTGTAAACCTCACACGAGTGTGGCCTTCTGATTGTGCACACTGCACATCACCTGGAAATTAGAATTCACTTCCAAAAATTAGGCATTCAGGTTTGTTATCTCTCATACTAAGTATTTTCTTAGTGTCTGCAAATTCTTAAGTTGGACATGAGAAGTTGTGATCAAATTGGTTCACCTGATGAGTCCATCCACCCAGGTGCTACAGAGGGCTTCAGAGTCAATCACACCAGATGATTCTCAGCAGAGAGGAAGAGAGACATGCCCCTCTCTGAGTGGGGTGGGGGATGCAGGTGCCAGCCGAGACCTCTTGGGGGAGAGGGGTGGCCAAGGGCTGAGGTCAGCCTGGAGGAAGAGGCAGGACAGGGCAGAGGGCAGGTGGCGTGAGCACCTCTGTGGGTGCCATGGGTGTCTGTGTGGGAGACATGTTGTGAAGGTGTGGGGTCCTGAGGGGCAGAGGGTGACTGGGGGTTTAGAGGGGGCATTGTTCTTCCCCCTCTCCTTTCCTTAGATAACAGCACAGCAGATTGCTGCCCAGGGCCCTCAGCAGAAGGTCACCTATGCCGCCCAGCCAGCCCTTAAGACCCAGTTTCTCACCACGCCCATCTCCCAGGCCCAGAAACTGGCTGGGACCCAGCAAGTGCAGACCCAGATCCAGGTGAGCAGGCGCAGCAGGGTGAGCGGAGTGCAGGTGTCATGCTGCAGATGCACACGGGGCGGGAGGGTAAGGTCCACAGGATGGCGGTCATGAGACTGAGGAAGACCTCTGTGCCTGTCTCCTCGCACCCCCCCCACGGCCTTGTCACAGCATGTCACTGGTGGCAGGTTGAAGTCTAGAGTTGCCTTTGCCTGGACGTATTTGGGGCTCCCCCAGGATGGCACACACCATGTGCTGTGGGGGCATGTCCTCACACCCTCTCTGGGTGTTCGTGCAAGTGTCTGAGGAGTGAGGAGTGATACTGCCTGACAGGTGGTCTGCTCATCACATGGCATCCTCACCTGCTGCATGGGCCTCCTGGGTTCAGGCCTTTGTCATGCTCTCCTGTTCAGTGCACAAGAGGAAAGCGGGCTCTCCCCAGTGTTGGTCTGTTTCTCCATCTTCTCCCCATTCAGCTTGTCCAGGCTCCGGTTCTGTCATGGGCCTGTTTGAGGTTGTGGCTGGCTCTCTTTCACACCCTGGGTATTTGGCCTCACTTCCATGGGTGGCAGCCGGTGTCTCCAAGTCACGGCTCATCTTCCCCTCGATGTGTCTTTTGATGAATGGAAGTTTGTAATTTCCGTATATGGAATGAGTCCCCTTTTCGTTTTTGGGTAGAGCTTGTTGTGCCTTGCTAAAGAAATCTCCCCAGAGGCTATGGCGTTATCTTCCTGTATCTTTTTCTAAAACCTTTTTAATTGTGCCTTCTCATTTAGGTCTTTAATTCTCCTAGAATTGATTTTTACGTATGATATGAAGACGGGAATTCAGTTTAACTTTCCATGTGAATACCCTGTTATTTCCAACCTCCCTTTTTAAAAAGCCCATTTTTTCCCTCCCTGACCCATGGTGCCCCTCCCCGCCCTCCCTCCTGAGCTGTGTGGGGCTCCCTGCCAGCCCTACTGTCTCCACGTCCCTGCTGGTCCCAGCTGTGCTGTCTCATGGCTCTGGCCATGAGACTTGGTACATGGAGGGCAGATCCTTCCACCACGCCCTTCCTCAGGAGTGGGCTGGCTGCTCTGGGCTCTCTGCCTTCCTTACTGGTTTTAGGGTCAGCTTGTTTGGTTTACTACTATAATCAAGATGCTGGAGTTTTTGGTAGAATTGCATTAATTCTACAGACCAGTTTTGGGAGAGTTGACATCTTTACAGTCTTGGCTTCAGGTTCACCAACATGATATGTTTTTCATTATTTAAGTCTTCTTTAATGCCTTTTAATTAAGTTTTCTGATTTTTTTAATGAAAAGTCTTAGATTGTGTTATATTCTTAAGTAATCAGTATTTTCTGATGCTTTTGTAAAAAGAAAGTTTACGTGTCACTTTTTTTGTTTGTTTGTTTTGTTTTGAGTTGGAGTCTCACTCCATCACCCAGGCTGGACTCACAGCCACCCCAGCGTCAACCTGCTAGACTCAGGCAATCCTTCTGCCTCAGCCTTCCAAGTAGCCAGAACTACAGGCACACGCTACCACGCCCAGCTAAGTTTTTGTTTTATTGTAGAGCAAGTCTCTCCAAATGACCCAGGCCAGTCTCGAAGCCCTGGGCTTAGGTAATCCTCTTGCCTCAGGCTCCCAGTGTGCTGGGATTATAGGCTTGAGCTATCACACCCAACCATGCGTCATTGTTTTAATCACCTTTCATTAGAGTAAGAGAATTCTGTTCTGTTCTAGTTTGCAAGACATGTCTGTTCCCCTTGTCCTAGAGACATGTCTGTTTCTCTGATTGTAGAGCCATGTCTGTTCCTCTTGTCCTAGAGAAGTGTCTGTTCCCCTAGTCCTAGAGACGTGTCTGTTCCCCTAGTCCTAGAGACGTGTCTGTTCCCCTAGTCCTAGAGATGTGTCTGTTCCCCTTGATATAGAGACGATGTCTATTCCCCAGCCCTCGAGACACATCTGTTCCCCTTGTTACAGTACTACAGTACAAACTGTTGTACAAGCCGGCGCAGTGGCTCAAGCCTATAATCCTGGCACTTTGGGAGGTGGAGGTGAGAGGATTGCCTGTGCTCTGGGGTTCGAGACCAGCCTGAGCAACATGGCAAGACCTCGTCTCTACAATAAATAAAAAAATTAGCTGGGCATGGTGGCGCTTGCCTGTGGTTCCAGCTACTCGGAAGGCTGAGGTGGAAGGAGCACCTGAGCTCAGGAGGGCGAGGCTGTGGTGGCTGTGAGCATGCCACTGTACTGTAGCATGGGTGACAGACTGAGACTCCAACTCAAAAAAACCAAAGAAAACAACCATCGTACGCACTCTCTCCCCGGACATCTCCTTCGGCTTTGAGGCTCTGACCCTGTCTGGGTACTGATGGCACCAACTCCACATCTGCAACCTTGCTGACCTCACCTCCAGCTCTGTTGTCCTCGCTGCTTCTGACAGTCAGGAGCTGCCTGCTCCCTCAGGCACCTCAGCCCCGGGTGTGCAGCCCTGAACTACTTATTGCAGAGGCTGCCAGTTCGTGAAGATCAGCTGAGTCTGCAGACCTTGGGCCTTACTTGGGAAACCCCGCAGTTATGTGTGCATTTCTGCCCGCTGCCGCTCAGGCCGCCTGCAGTCCTGTAGTTCTGCCTGCCAGAGGGGCTCCTCTGCTCCTCCGCCTCTCGTTTCTGTGTTTGTTGCTACCCACACCTTGGTGAGCTCTGCACCTCGCGGCCGCGCACGCCGGCTAGGTCCCGCGGCAGTGTCTCCCACAGAGTCCTCCCACAGCGAGCCCTCGCTCCTGCGCAGCCTTCTGGCCCAGGGCCCCTCCCAGCCTTGCTCAGTGCCCCTCCTTGGGAAGGTTCTAGACTGTCCTTTCAGCCCAGTGTCCTGTCTGCCTTTCCTGCTCTCTTTGCTTCCATCGTCTCACCTTCAACAAACACCGTATAAATTACTTGTTCTTCTCAGGTATTTCTATCACGTCCTCCCATAAAGCAAGTCCTATGGGCACAAGGGGGCTTGAAGGCCATTAGGACAGTGGTAGGTAGGCTGTGAAGTTATCGGATGTTCTCCTCAGATGTGCTTATATAGCGGATCATATTAACAGACTTCACATGATAAGTTATCTTTGCTTTCTGGGGCAACTCAGCGGATCCTGTGGGATCCTGTAGCCCTTGTCTTTCTTGTACACTGGTGAGTTTTGTTTGCTGGTGTTTTTTGTCTGTTTCCATGATGGCTTCTGGGCAATATAGGCTCTCGTGGTCCTTTCTTATACTTCTCTCATCAGAGCATTTGTTTTTTGTTCTTTTTGTCATGGGGGTTTCTCGATGTCACCCAGGCTGATCTTGAAATCCTGAGCTCAAGCAATTCTCCCATCTTGGCCTCCCCAGTAGCTGGAACTCCAGGCATACACTGCTGTGGCCAACTTTTGTCAGGGTTTTTACTTCTTCCTTTTGGTTTCTTTCAAGTTGATTTTGCTAGTCTTTTTCTTTTCTTTTCTTTTTTTTTGAGTTGGAGTCTCACTCTGTCGCCCAGACTGGAGTGCAGTGGCCTCTCCCGGCCACTGCGGCCTCAACCTGCTGGGCTCCGGCGATCCTTCCGCCTCAGCCTTCCAAGTAGCCAGAATTACAGGCACGCGCTACCACGCCTGGCTGATTTTTTGATTTATTGTAGAGATGAGGTCTCGCCAAGTTGCCCAGGCAGGTCTCGAACCCGCAGGCTTAGGCCATCCACTCACCTCAGCCTCCCAAAGCACGGGATGACAGGCTAAGCCACCGAGCCCGGCTGCTTGTCTTTTTCTTATCTTGTTGAGATGAAGCATTACTTGAGCTCATTTAGCATATTTATCATTTGATTTTCCTTCAGCTCTTAATATGTCTAAATTTCCATTTTGATTTCTTTGCTGCCTGGGTTCATTTTAGAAATGTTTTTAAACTTCCATGTAAGATTTTCTAGTTATCTTTTATTATGGACTTTTCAAAAATCTTCATTGTATTGTTGTCAGAGAATGAGGTCTGAATGGTTTCAATCTTAGACACTTGCCATGTGGTCCAAAATATGATCGGTTTTTAGAAAGGTTTTGTTTCTTTCCAAAGCAGTTTTTAGTGTGGATGCAGTTTATGAGACCACTTTGTCATGGCTGAGTCGAGTTCGCTATTTGTGTTATTTCAGTCTTCCATGTTCTAACCAATTTACTTGTTTTAATCCCTGAGAGATTAAATCTCCCCTCCAATTATGCATTTGTTTCTCCTTAAATTTCCAGTTTTACTGTGTGTTTCAGAAGGCTTCCTGGCAGTCTCCTAGGCATTTACGCTTTGTTGCTTTGAAGTGACGCTTGGTGCCCTTAGTGATACCCTTGGCCTTGGAGCCTGTTCTGCCTCACGTCCTCTCCTCCTCTCACTTTCCACTATTCTGTCCATGCTCCACGTTCACCTCTGGGAGACAGCACACTGCAGGCTTGCCGCCACACTGCGTCCCTCGGGGTGAGCTTCTCTCCCAAGACATCGGAACTCTGGTCTCCAGGCAGTGCTGCCGTGTCTGGTCTGACCTCAGGCGTCCTGCTTGTTATTTTTCCTTTCTCGCCTTCTCTTCTGTTCTTGCCCTCCTGCTCTGGCCCCTCTCCTAGCTGGACAGTCACATGCTCCGGGTCTGCTCTCAGGTGGGCCCGGCACATCCTGCATCCACTCCCTTCAGCACCCGTCGAGCCAGTAAGCCTCCCGACTCTCGGCAGTTGTCTCATCACAGGCAGCTCCATTTGCCTGTCTCCGACGTGGCTCCCGCCCCACCTCCTAACTCTGTCCTTCTTTGTCCTTGACTTTCCTTGTGAGATGCCTTCTCTTCCACTCGACCATCCTTTGGAGTTTCCTTTCGTGTTTGAAAATGCCTGTGTTCCACTCTCATTCCTGAAAGGTCATCCTTCTCTGTACAGAGTTCTAGCTTGACGCTCGCTCTTAGTGCATTGACATCATCCTGGCTCCTGACTTCTCTTGCCATCAGTGAGGAGCACGTGTCGTCAGCATGTGCGGTGGTCCTCTGCCTTTTCTCTCCGCTGCCTCTGGAGACCTTGTCTTTGGTGCTGTGCAGTTTCACCGTGACACCGTAGCTCAGGGTTGGCCAATGTCCTCGAGCCCGGGCCGATCGCTCTCTGGTGCAGGGACTGCCTGGTCCCTGTTTGCTCAGAGGCTGTCTCTGCCCCGCCTCCTCTGCTTTTACCACATCTTTTATATTTTGTCTCCTCATCTCACTGAGCTGCATTCTCAGTCATACCATCCGCCCTCTTTCCTAATTCACTCATTCTCCCCTTGGTTAGGCCTTATCTGCTCCTAAGCTTGTCCATTGAATTTTAGTCTTGATTATTACGTTTTTATTTTTAGACGGTCCTGAATGTGCCTGCTTTTTGCTTATAGTTTCTGGTTTTTAGCCTTTGCAGAGGGAGCCTGGTGATTCCTCTGTGTTAAGCATTGCTGCAGCTATTTCGTTTGCTGCTGTTGGTGAGTTCTGTGGGAATTCTTTGAGGCCTTGAGTCCAAGTGGGGATCTTGCCTTTGCTTGGCTCCTGTGGATGCCCTTAGGAAGGCCACCTGGCAGATCATGTCCAAGTCCATCTGACTATACACCTGTTTCCTCCCCCTACCCTGCTGCTGGGACTTAAGGCAGGTGATTTTCTTACAGACCCCTTTGGAGGAAGGGGTCCTTCTTGGCAGCTCTTGGGTACCTTTGTGGTCACAGTGTCTCCTTGCAGATGGCAGCTAGGGGCGGTGTAGGCTCTGGCCAGCTCCTCACTCTGAGGGGGACCTGGTGTCCTGCCCATTCTGCCCTGTGAGACCCTGGAGACCACAGTGCAAGTCTCCTGCGTGCACAAGCTTCCCTGCTCGTAGCTTGCAGTTCCGTCTTTGCTTGAGTTTTAGAACTGGCAGGCCCTACTCCTTTGCAAGTTCATCGATGCATTTAAGATGTCTTCTTAGCATCCTGTGGAAGATGCCTCCGCTCCTCTGGTGGCGTGCTGATGTCGTTCTGGCTCACTGTGGTCCTGAAGCGGACCCTGCCATTGCCGGCCATGTCTTCATCTCCCATCCTTTCTGTGGTGGCACCACCAAGGGCACTTCTCAGCGAGTCCTGTTCACAGGCTTTTGTTTCAAGTGACAGTAAACTAGTAGACATGCTCTGATTGATTTCAATTTTAATAACGAAGACTGGGCTGGGTACGGTGGCTCAGCCTGTAATCCCAGCACTTTGGGAGGCCGAGGTGAGGGTTGCCTGAGCTCAGGGGTTGGAGACCAGCCTGGAAAATTTGGTGAGACCTCGTCTCTACAATAAATCACAAAATTCAGCCGGGCGTGATGGCACATGCCTGTAGTTCCAGCTACTTGGAAGGCTGAGGCAGAAGGATCGCCTGAGCCCAGCAGATCAAGGCTGTCGGCTCCATGAACGTGGCACTGTACTTTTGCCTGGGTGACAGAGTGAGACTTAACCCCCTCCCCCCCAAAAATGATAATGAAAACTAACATTTATTATGTTTACACCATTTATTATGTTTACACCTTCCCTAGGAATTCTTGGACAGCACTTATTTTCATACCTGTTCTATAACCAGGCTGTTCAGGGGCCAGGTTTCACAGAGCCTTGTGTAGGACCCTTGAACCCAGGGTATCCAGCCGCCACCCACATAGGAGCCTACTCTGCACCCTGAGCCCGCATGCCTGACCACATTGATTAGACACACAATTGGCCAAATCCTCTTACTGCATCACGGCAGCAAGAGGTAGATGCCTGCAACAAATGTTTACAAAAAGTGAACACAGGGAGGGAAGTTGTGGGGGGGGTTGGCAGGGTTATTTTTGTTTTTGTTTTGGTAGAGATGACCACTCCTTTTTTTTTTTGTGAGTTGGAGTCTCCATCGCCCAGGCTGGAGTGCAGTGGCACGCTCCCGACTACTGCAGCCTCGACCTGCTGGACTCCAGCAATCCCTCCACCTCAGCCTTCCAAGTCTACTGCTGGAACTACCAGCACATGCTACCACACCGGCTAATTTTTTATTTATTTATTTATTTATTATTATTATTTTTTTGAGTTGGAGTCTCTGTCACCCAGACTGGAGTGCAGTGGCCGCTCCCGGCCACCGCAGCCTCAACCT
>NW_007250917.1:281313-288249 GCF_000164805.1 Carlito syrichta | reverse complement strand
CCTCAGCCTCCCAAAGGCACGGGATTACAGACTGAGCCACCGAGCCCGGCTCTAATTTTTTATTTAATGTAGAGATGAAGTCTCGCCAAGTTGCCTGGCTGGGTCTTGAACCTGTGGGCTCAGGCAGTCCACTCACCTCGGCCTCCCAAAGTGCTGGGATTACAGGCTGAGCCACCAAGCCCGGCCCGTGATAACCACTTTTAAAAGTGTGGTGCATCTCTAGACTAGGGCCACGCCTGGGCCTTGGTACCTCTCCCTCATGCTCCCCTCCCCCACTTGCCACCTGTACCACCCAATGTAGCTTACTACTGGGATGTTGTCTAGGCAGGTCACACGGAGTCCTGGAGAACTGGCGAGATGCTTGGGTACTTAATTCCATCCTCCATCGGATTCTCTCAGAAATGCAGAGTGGAAAAAGAAAAAATGTGTCTGAAATACAAAACCAAAAATGAGTTTAAATTATGAGTGATTGCACATTAGGGTAGTGGCCATTGTTCACCATTAGGGTCAAGTCACCTGCTCTCTCTGTGCTCCAGGTGAGCACACTTTGAGATCTGCTCTTTGCTATCTCTGGTGGGTCTTTTTGCAAGTTCGTTTTCTGTACACATTCCTTTCAATTCTACATTTGGCTTTTTTTTTTTGTCAAAGGTTGCAAAACTTCCTCAAGTTGTCCAACAGCAAACACCTGTGGCCAGCATCCAGCAGGTTGCCTCCGCCTCTCAACAGGTAGGACATGGGAATCATGGTGACCTGGATAGTCACTTTCCCAAAGTGTTAATAAACTTCACATTTCCCATATTAGGAGAACCTCTGGCTTTCATCCTGAGGGAGTATAGCTTTAATGGCTAGAGAATCATTTTTCATGATCACAGAACACACAAAACACTAACTTGGGGGATGCTAGATACCCTTAATAGTAAGAAAAACACTGAGCAGGTGTGCCCAGTGTCCCCTGAAGGGGCCTTGTCCATGCTCATTTCTGGGGCTGTACCTTCAACCGAGTCTTAGGCGAGACACGGACACTTCAGCGTTGAGACTCGAGGTCAAGCTTGTAACTGCTGGGGACAGTGGTGGCCCCACCTTTCTAACAGAGACCCTTCTGGCACTTCTACTATTTTCATTGATTGCTGCTAAACAAGACTCTAAAATTTTTGTATTTTGTTCAAAGTCACAATGGCATATAGCTTTCAAAAAACAAAATTAATATTAAGAGCTTTACAGCAATAACAGACCCAGCTCCCTGACCAAACTCTGACACTTATCCCCAGAGGCATCTGGTTTTAGTCTAAAAGCAGCAATAGTTTAATTTCAATATGGCCGTTAGTTCTTACCTGTAATGCAAGCATCCTAGCTAGTGACATTTCTCAAGCTCCCTCCCCGTCCCAAGTGTCTGTGGTGCTGACCCGGGGCTGCGCTTTCAGGGCAACGTGTGTTTTCTGACTCTCTTGTCTCAGGCTTCTCCACAGACCGTCACGCTCACGCAGGCAACCGCAGCAGGGCAGCAGGTACAGATGATACCTGCGGTGACTGCCACAGCCCAGGTGGTGCAGCAGAAACTCATCCAACAGCAGGTGGTGACTACAGCGTCGACCCCGCTCCAGACCCCAGGTGTTCCCAACCCAGCCCAGGGGCCAGCCAACTCTGATAGCCCAAACCAGCAGCCCAAGTTACAGATGAGGGTCCCTGCTGTCAGGCTGAAGACGCCCACCAAGCCTCCGTGCCAATAGTCA
Organism: Carlito syrichta; assembly: GCF_000164805.1. Taxonomy (NCBI): domain Eukaryota; kingdom Metazoa; phylum Chordata; class Mammalia; order Primates; family Tarsiidae; genus Carlito; species Carlito syrichta. Next base: position 286,519 of record NW_007250917.1, on the reverse strand, counting down.
GGAGAGCAGGGACAGCCTCTCGCCTGAAGCAAAGCCACCCTCCTCCCTGGAAATACTTCGTTTACTTTTGAAGCAAGGGACGATGTCATGTGAGATATTCAGCACTCGGAAAGCTGCGATTGAAGCAGCAGTGTAACCACTTTAATAAAATGCATCCTACACTGCAGGGCGGGCAATCTGTGTGCACCGACCCTCTTCTCTATCATGTGGCTCATCAAGAAAGTGACTGTGCAGTTTTTTTGAAATCATCACACCTTGTGGGTCATCCTCTAGAACAGTGGTACTAAGCCTTGAAAGCCATCTAGAATTTCCTTGTCAGTGTACAGTGCTGTGCACACCATTGAAGCCTTTTGCCATATGCACTGAGCATGCCGCAGACTTTCTAGAGCCAGAGCGTGGGCTTGGGTGGGCTGTCCCGTTGTTGACTCTTTATGCCAAACTGAAAATGTGTCACGGCCCTGAGAGAGGAGGAAGCCCATCTAAAGGAAACCATCAGAGATCGGTTGTTCACTCCACAGAAACCCAATGTAGCTTTCTCCTTCCCTCCTAGTATGTGCTTTGTTTAAACGTGCAAGGGAAGTGGTCATCTAAAACCTTCCCAGCTTGTGTTCAAGGGAAGTGACTTATTATTGAACTTTCATTCCAAAGAGTAGCTGGTGTGGCCTCTCCGACCCTTGCCCCCCTGTCTGATTTGCTTTCATTTTAAGTAAACTGCTGGGACTGGTGCCTGTCTCAGTGCATTCATGATGCATTCCTGGCTTTTGGATAAAGCTGGTACTTGGGCTTAGTGTGCTAAGCGGCTCCCAGGAATCTTTGCGGCACTTTGGCCATGGGCTGGTGTGAGGTCCAGAGGCTCATGCCATGGCTGTGGCAGTACAGATGTCACAGTTGAGTGTGTGGAGAGGTGCAGGCTCAGTAAGCTGGGATTCGTTTCAGAGACACCCCCTTGCTGCCGTAACTAGTCCTGGCTTGACTGGGAGAGTTAGGAAACTTTGTATAAGGTAATTTGTTCATGAACCTGAAGTATTGACCACAGCAGTGGATGCAGTCAGCTCTTCTCGTAGACTTGTGGCGTTGATTTCTTCTTGGACAGATTCGCTTGTGTGGTTCTGCCCATCAAGCAGAGCACCATCACGCTGTTGGAAGAAGGTGTGCTGTTTGGGGGGGAAAGGAGCCCGGTGTTTGCTACTGTTTTCGTGTTTTTACTATAGCAAGATAATCCATGCAGTTTGAGTGGGCTTAGCGGGCTTAGCTGGCTGATGATGCCTCCTCGCTGTGACATTGTCATCACAACATGAAGGAACATGTCCAGCAGCACCTCAGTGCCATGTCTCCATGTTTGTTTGTTTCACACTATTTGGGCCAGGAGGTTAGGTTATGTCAGGTTTGTGTATGTTACATGTCAGTTATGCTGGTAAAGATCATCAGTTTAATAGCCGGGCTTGGTAGCACGGCTACTTGGAAGACTGAGGTGGAAGGATCGCAGGAACCCAGCAGATCTAGGTTGCAGTGGCCAGGAGCGTGCCACTACCCTCCAGCCTGGGTGACAGAGTGAGACTCCAACTCAAAAAAAAAAAAAAAGATTGTCAGTTTATGATTGGGCCTCATCGCCTCCTGCGCCTTCTCTCACCTGATGCGACTTTTGAAGGAGTTCTCCCTGCAGCTTGTGTGGATGGTGATGTGGTGAGACTCGTTTGTGAGCTTTTGCCAAGAACTTTGGAAAACAGTGAAAAGTATTGAAAGGCAGAAGGGGTTTAGCATTTCAGTTCATTGAACATGTTAAGCACAGTATTACAAGCCAGCCCATCCATTCTGGTCTGGCGTGGCTGTGATGAACGCACACGCTCAGGAGGGCTGCGTGTGGGTGCTTTGCGTCTGGCTTCCAGTGATGTGTTATACTCCTTCTTACTCTCAGATGTGCAGAGCTGAAGTATGTAGGAGTCCTCCCTTGTGAGCTTGTTTTAATTTGTGCACCCTGTTCATTTTTCCTTGTCCTCCCCAAAACATTGGTAGTCTTCTTTTTTAGATTATGGTAAAATGTTGAGTGCACTTGTTTTAGAATATCGTAACCGTAATTGTCTAAAGAAAAGCCTTCTATTAGTCTAATACACTGGGAGAGAATTTAGGAACAACTCTCAAAAGCTTTTAAGAAAGCAGAACCCAGGGCTCTGAATATCTGCAGGATGGAGTTCCTGCCCCAGTCTCATCATGTGAGTGGAAGAGTCTGTCTCTGAAGTGTGTTGTTTTTTTTTTTTTGCTGTTCCCTTATATGAATTATGGACGGGAGGTGTTTTGTCTTGTATCCCTCAGTTTAGTCACGTCTAGAGGTACCACTGGTCTAAGTAGTATTAGCTACAGCTGCTTAAATACAAATTCTCTTTCCAGTAAGTATTGTTTCCTTGGCCTTCCATCTTAAAAGTCTAAACTTTCTAATTTAAGAATTGAATATATGTTCAGGCAGCTTCATCTAGGCCTCCTTGCAAGTCAGGGTTCATACCAATGCGACATGTGACAAGCCAGAACCTTCCAGAACTTGGCATGTCAAGGCAGCAGCCACAGCTCTGTCGGGTTCTCCCTGGCTGCTCTGAAAACAGCCACTGGTCGTTCTTTAAACGAGAGATGTTTATTCTGATGAAAACCAGGCTGTCTTCAAGCATCCAGAGGAAGCAGAAGGCTGGAACCAAGCCCTGTTCGGATTTGGTGCGTGGTCAGGTGGGAGTTTTCCTATTTACAGTCTTTATTTAATTATTTCTGTTAAGTGTTGTAACCAGATAGCTGTTGTGTTTTAAAGTATAAAGAACAACTCAGTGGCTCAGCCTTTAATCCCAGCACTTTGGGAGGCTGAGGCGAGTGGACTGCCTGAGTCTGCGGGTTTGAGACCAGCCTGGGCAATTGGTGAGACCTCATCTCTACAATAAATCAAAAATTAGCCAGGCATGGGAGCGCGCACCTGTAGTTCCAGCTACTTGGAAGGCGGAGACAGAAGGATCATCAGAGCCCAGCAGGTCGACGCTGGGTTGGCCGTGAATGTGCCACTACACTCCAGTCTGGGCGACACAGTGAGACTCAGAACTCAAAAATAAAAATAAAATGAAGGAGGATTTTAAAAAATAAAATAAATATAAAGAACAAGACTGAAATTGTAAATATTTTGTAAACATAAACGTTTGTACTTGAACAGTAGGAGGCCTCTTAAAGGGAACTGATATCCTACCAAACAAAAGGCATAATAAAGTGACCTTTTTAATATATTTTTTGTTTTGTCTTTCATAGAAATCTAGCCTTTGAGTTAAAACTAAGCTGCTAGTTGTGTTTTCCTTTTGGCCAAGAGCTTCCCTCCTCGCCCTCTCCCCAGCGGCTGTGGAGGGGACTGGAAGGAACGAGCTGCTCGGAGGTTCTCCGTGAAATCCACCTGGACAGAGTCTACCTGGCAGCTGCTTTCCACAGCTGCACATGGAGGAAGGAGCCAGTGCCGCCCTGCCCTGCGTGACCTACCGGCCCAGCGCCCATGTATGTCCTGGAGGGTTATGTGGGCATCCAGCATCCTTCCAGACTTGTCCCCGTGCCTGAGGATGGGTGGGGGACACCTCCTGCTCTCAGGTGTCTCCACGGAAGAAGACGCCTTTCTGCAGATGGCCTGGGAGTCCATCCTTTCATTTTTCTCTTTTGGAGTTCTCTTCCTTTTGATGAAAAGAAAAGGTTTCGGATTATTAAAAATACCGCATGCTTTTAATAAAAGAAGTACACATTATGCATAGTAAAGAAGCTCCCTAGCAGTCCATAGTTCATTTCGTATATTTTCTTCCACCAAAAAATGTGGGTGCCAGGGCACATGCCACTGCTGTGGGCTTCCAGATGTGAGAGGTCCATGCTTTTATGTGTATACCGGGTCTGCAGGTGTTAGTGTAGACCACAGAAAGGGAGATCCTGCAGATGTGAGATGCCCAGGCTTTCGTGTGCATACTGGGATCTGCAGGTGGTAGTGCAGTCACAGAGAGTTGGCCAGGTGGGTGGGGAGGCCAGGCAGTAGAGCCCAGGCTAATGCCTGGTGCTTGAGGACAGGTGCTTCCTGGCCCCTGGGCTTGGGCTCTGGTGCTGTTGACCTGCAGCTCCATGCCTTAGATGCCCCTGTCCTCAGGTGGCCGGAGGCTCCTGTCAGGTAATGTTTGCAAAGCACTCAGCATCAGTGCTGCACTTAGTGGTGGTTTATTCTCGATGGAGAAGACCATGTGAGTTTCACAGAGTCCTGACCCTGCTGTTAAATCTTGGCCGAGTGTGCCTGTACAACAGGCCCAGGCTGGGCTTATCTGGCCCTGAGGCAGTGTTTCTGTGTACATTCCAGTGGAGACCGTGGGCTGGTGGCACCAAGGTGAATACGAGTGTATTCACCATCACCTCCAAGGAGTCACCTCCAGAGCATCTCCTGCTTCGATATCAGATCACGTGACAGCTGCCGCCAGCACCCTCTCTCAGGCCCCAGGCTTGAGGGTTTTGACCCGGGCGAGGGGAAAGAAGAGGGAACCTCCTTTGCTATGGGGTGCATCATCTACAACTCAAAGCCAATTTGATAGCCACACATACAGAGGAACGGAGCAACCAAGGCCAGATGGTTGGTTGCAGGATCTCCTGCAGGATCGTGATGTGCAGGTCCGCTTGTGTCGTGTGTGGCCAGGATGGAGCACCTTGTAAGCCTGGCTATGCATAGAGTATTCTGAGGTGCAGCTGGCCCTCTGGCTGTGGGTTCTTTGTCCGTGGCCACAAGCAACCGTGGATCCAAAATATCTGGAAAAAACAGTGTCGGTACTGAACGTGTGCAGATATTTTTCTCCTGTAGCAGCTGTTCACGTGGTGTTTACATGGCATTGGATGTTACTTGCCATCTAGAGATGATGCATTGAGGATGCGTGTGCGTAGGCTAATTGCAGATTTTTATATCGGGCTCAAGCATCCTTGGATTTCGATGTCACAGGTCGTGAGGACAAGGGCGTTAGCGGCCGCTGTCTCTGGGGCGGGGAACAAGGCTGGGAGCAAGACATGCGCTCTCTGCAGGGTTTCGCACCGTCTTACCGGTTCAACAGGACACGCGGGAGAAAGCCACCGGAAATCGCTCCAGGTGGCCCAGGGCTCGGGCGGGAAGCGGCCTGCTGCCCGTGAGCGTTCGCCCGGCCTCAAGGACACACGGGAAGCCGAGGCGCGCTGGGCCGCC
>NW_007250917.1:280573-281062 GCF_000164805.1 Carlito syrichta | reverse complement strand
CCCCATGATCACGTACCCCAATGACCGCCCACTCCCCCCAGTGAACATTTGCCACGTGACCACGCCTTCCTTATGACCACCCACTCCCCCAGTGGCCATTCTCCTGTGATCACGTCCCCCCGTGACCGTCCACTCCCTCGTGACCATGTCCCCCCGATGACCACCCACTCCTCCCAGTGACCCTTCCCTTTGTGACCACGTCCCCTCGATGACCACCCACTCCTCCCAGTGACCACTGCCCCATGGCCATATCCCCCGTGACTGCCCACTCCACTCTGTAACTGTTCCCCTCATGACCGTGTCCCCCCGATGACCACGCACTCCTCCCAGTGACTGTTTCCTCCATGACCACATCCCCCGATGACCACCCACTCCCCCCCAGTGACCGTTCCCCTTGTGACCACGTCTCCTCCACCACTCACTCCTCTCAGTGACCGTTACTCCCATGACCATATCGCCCCCGTGACCACCCACTCAGGAACTGTCCCC
>NW_007250917.1:276888-280553 GCF_000164805.1 Carlito syrichta | reverse complement strand
CCCCATGATCACGTACCCCAATGACCGCCCACTCCCCCCAGTGAACATTTGCCACGTGACCACGCCTTCCTTATGACCACCCACTCCCCCAGTGGCCATTCTCCTGTGATCACGTCCCCCCGTGACCGTCCACTCCCTCGTGACCATGTCCCCTCGATGACCACCCACTCCTCCCAGTGACCACTGCCCCATGGCCATATCCCCCGTGACTGCCCACTCCACTCTGTAACTGTTCCCCTCATGACCGTGTCCCCCCGATGACCACGCACTCCTCCCAGTGACTGTTTCCTCCATGACCACATCCCCCGATGACCACCCACTCCCCCCCAGTGACCGTTCCCCTTGTGACCACGTCTCCTCCACCACTCACTCCTCTCAGTGACCGTTACTCCCATGACCATATCGCCCCCGTGACCACCCACTCAGGAACTGTCCCCCTCATGACCATGTCCTCCTGATGACCACCCATTCTTCCCAGTGCCTGTTTCCCCCATGACCACGTCCCCCGGTGATCCCCCACTGCCCCCGGTGACCGTTCCCCTCAGTGACCACCCGCTCCCATCAGTGACCGTTCCCTTATGACCACGTCCCCTCAATGGCTGCCCACTTCCCCCAGTGACCATTCCCGTTGTGACCAGGTCCCCTCGATAACTGCCCATTCCTCCCAGTGCCTATTCCCCCTGTGACCGTGCCCCCCCCAGGGATCACCCCACTGACCATTCTTAGCATCCATGACCATCCCCCAGTGATCGTTTTCCCCCTCTGCCCCCACCCCCACTGTCCCTCCCTGCCCCAGCTGCCCACTTCTCGCCTTCTGCGACAGAGCTGCTGTCCACGGTGCTGACTCTGCGGCCCCCCCCCCCCCCCGTGGTCAGGACCTCCCGATCTGTCTGTGTAGGGCGTGTTGAGGCGTGTGCAGTGAAGCTCTTCCCGCGGGCCGCCACCCCGAGGAGCCGCCACAACTCCGGTGGGGGCCTGCTCTCGGAAGCCTCCAGAACCCGTTCTCTGTCAGCAGGAAGGAAGCCACCAGTAACAGCAGCCTGTCCCCACCCAGGGCTGCAAATTGGCCTCTCATGGAGGACTCTGTCTTGCCCAGCACTGCAGTTCTGCTTCCCTCATGGCCCAGCCTAGGCTTCCCTCCTGGCCACTGGGTAAGGACCACAGGCTCAAGACCAGGGACCACAGTCAGGGCTGCCCAGGCATCCTGGGTGCTGAGGACACGGCCTCCCACACCCCTCCATCTGAGGGGCAGCGTTCCAGGACCCCAGCGATGCCTGAAACTGTGGGTCATGCCAGCCCCTGCACAGACTGTGTTTTTTCCTATCCACACTCATGAGTTCGAGCCCAGCCTGGGCAACTTGGCGAGACCTCATCTCTACAATAAGTAAACAAGTTAGCCGGGCGTGGTGGTGTTTGCCTGTAGTTCCAACTACTTGGAAGGCTGAGGCGGAAGGATCGCCGGAGCCCAGCAGGTCGACGCTGGGGTGGCCGTGAGCATGCCACTGCACTTCAGCCTGGGCAACAGAGGGAGACTCTGACTCAAAAAAAAAAAATCGAAAGATACTACTTTTTCTTCTAATGCAGCTTTGTGTCCCATAGATTTGAGAAAAGAAATACTGTCGTTTGGGTTTTTTTAAAACCTTCTAGAGAAATTTGTAATTTCAGGTTTCATTTCTTTTTTTTTTTGGTCCAGAGATTATTTAATAGTTTTTCTTAATTTCCAACCAGTTACTTTTTAAAATAATCTTTATTGTGAATTTCTAGTTTTATGAATTTGGCACATACAATTAAATGCATTTATCATGCAAAAATCTTTATTTTGGGGACTTAATGTATATTTTATTTGTGGCCTTAATGGTAACGGAAGCCATGTACTCGACTTTAGGCTTGGCATGAATCCCTTCCAGAAGAACCCAAGACATGCCTCCATGCTAGTGGAAAGGTCGTGTTGGGATTCAACCCACCTCTCTGCAGCAGGGAAGAGAGCCTCCTTTGAATCCTCACCGAGGTGGCTCCTCTTGTTTTTAGTGGGATCAACTGCGATGAGCCTTTGCACCTGATGTCAGCGCCTCCCTGTCTGCACAGTGCGTTGCGAAGGAAGGGTGGGTAGTGTGTGCGATGCTTGGCCGCAGACGTCAGCCACAGCAGCGAGCCTGCTGCACACGCAGGATGCTTTGACCCTGAAGCCGTGGTTGGGCTGTGGCTGGTGTGGAGCCTCCAGCATGGCTTGACAGGATCTATGCTATGGTTGTTTCATTTTAAAATCTAATTCTACAGGAAGATGGAGTGTGACACTGAGGAGAATGTTCCCACAATCTCCAGGCAAAAGCGTGGTTTTCTTCTAGGCTTTGGCTGAGCAGCAGAGAGCCCAGCAGCAGCTGGGGGGCCACAGATGCCACACGCTCATTGGCAGTGCCACAGCCGCCACTGCTGCAGCACCCACAAGCCACTATCCAGCCGCAGCCAGGCCAGGCTCTGCCACAGGTGACGGCGCAGGGAGGCCAGCAGCCTTGGGTGGCGGGACATCCACAGCCCACACCTCACCTGGCACGGCATCCTGGTGAGTCCTGCTCTTACCGAAGTCCCGATGCGGGCCTGGCACTCTCCAATGTGCTACGGAGGATGGGAGGACCCGGACCTAGAACAGGCCAGGCCAGAGAGCAGGCAGTGGGCCACGTCCTGGGCGGACAGCGCCCGGGGCTCTGTGTGTGTGCAAGAGAGGCTGTGTGTGGGTGTGAGAGAGGGAGTGTGTGAGATTGTGTGTGTTGGCCGGGCTCGACGGCTCAGCCTGTAATCCCAGCACTTTGGGAGGCCGAGGCGAGTGGACTGCCTGACCCCGCGGGTTCGAGACCCGTCCGGACAACTTGGTGAGACCACATCTCTACAATAAATAAATTTAAAAAACTAACCGGCCGGGCTCGGTGGCTCAGCCTGTTATCCCGCGCCTTTGGGAGACTGAGGTGCGTGGATTGCCTGAGCCCGAGGGTTGGAGACCCGCCTGGGCAACTTGGCGAGACCTCATCTCTCCAATAAATCAAAAAATTAGCCGGGCGTGGTAGCGCGCACCTGTAGTTCCGGCTACTCGGAGGGCCGAGGCGGAAGGATCGCCGGAGCCCAGCAGGTCGAGGCTGCGGTGGCCGGGAGCGGCCACTGCCCTCCAGCCTGGGCGACCGAGTGAGACTCCAACTCAAAAAAAGAAAAAAGATTGTTTGTGTTAGTGTGAGGGGGGAGTGTTTAAGAGTATGAGTGTGTATGTGAGAGAGACTGAGGGAGTGTGTAAGACTGAGGCTATGTGAGGGAGTGTGAGTGTTTAGAGGGTGAGAGACTGAGTGTGAGAGACCATGGGAGAGTGTGAGTGTGCACGTGAGAGTGCATGTGAGAGCATGAGTGTCCTTGGAGGCAGAGAAGCAAGTGCTTGAAGCACGAATGGCCACGGACTGCACCCCAGGTGCCCGCTCAGCGCCCTGTGACAGTGCAGAATCCACAGCATCCACAGCCCAAGTCCACGCAGGAGGCCTCGTTGTCATCGCCGCACTTGGCAGTGAGGGCACAAAGCACAGAAAGTCGACTGGCCTGCATGCTCGTGAGCCGGGGAGCTGCGGTCCTTCCCGCCCACACTGCTGGCATTGCGGTCCCCGTCCCCTTCAGCGGCACCAGCTGCCAGA
>NW_007250917.1:276476-276868 GCF_000164805.1 Carlito syrichta | reverse complement strand
TCACTTTGAAGGAAACCCAGATACAACCTCTTCACTTAAGGGCCTGCCGTTTCAGAAAGAGTTGACTTCCAACCCCGCTAGTGAATTCCTTGGTGTGGGAGGTGGTGCCTGTCACGCCCGTGTGCCCCCACTTCTGCCGTCAAGACGAGACTCCTGCCCCGTCTCTTAGGGCACACTCCCTGAGGCCCCACGGGGAATGACTGGGCTCCCTGCTGTGAATTCCCAAGCACTGTGTGCCTCCACGAGAGCTCTGCAGCCCGTGGTGTGACCTGCCTCGGCCCATCCCAGCCCTGTCCCTCCCCTCCTGCCTGGTCTAACCAGTCGCCTTTGCCCCTTCTGTTCTGGTAGCTGGAGAAACCTTTTCTTTTCTTTTTCTTTTTTTTTTTTTTTTT
>NW_007250917.1:274746-276005 GCF_000164805.1 Carlito syrichta | reverse complement strand
GCCCAGGCGGGTCTCCAACCCACGGGCTCAGGCAATCCACTCACCTCGGCCTCCCAAGGCACGGGATGACAGGCTGAGCCACCAAGCCCGGCTTGGAGAAAGCTTTTCACAGCACAGGTCTAAGGATGTCTGAGGGTCCCCTGTGCCGACCCCTTCCCGTGGCTTGTGGGGCACACATTGACAACCCTCACTTGGCCACAGGGCCCTGTGGGGCCCCCCACCCGCTGGCTTCATCTCACCTCGCCACCCACGGCCCCTTCTGAATCCTCGGATGGCCTGTCCTCCCACTTGCTGCAGGGTCTCTGTGTTGGCTGTGCCCTTGGCTGGTGTGGCCCTCACCTGTCCTCCCACCCAGCGGTTTTACCTGCCAACTACTTCACAGCCTCAGGTCTCATCTGAGAAGCACTTCCCAGGAAGCAAGCCTGGCCAGGAGCGTGTCAGATCCCCCAAAAGCCAGAGACTCGCATGTTACTTGTGGAGGTGTTTGGTTAATCTCCGTCTCCCCCTTTGGACAGCAAGGCCCACAAAGAAAAGAATCTTCTTTATTTGGACTCCCAGTGCTGACACATAGTAGGCACTTGATAAGTATTTGTCGAATGAGCGAATGAACGAACAGACAGAGGAGGCCCTGTCTGATCCATCACGGAATTTTCTCTAGTACCAGCAGAGACTCTTTGGACATAGCTGGGATTAAGGAAATGTGAAATGCACTAGCTTAGAAGCAAACAAAAAGAGCAGGAGGATGGGGCTTTTTCTGGTTCGCCGTGTGAAAGTCACTGTGTCTCAAATAGGCCAGAACGATCAGGACCGCAGGCCCAGAAGCAGGATCCAGACTGGTCATGTATATGGACATGGCTTTTGTGGTGGGTGAGAAGAACAGAGCTCTTGATTCTGACAGTTGCCCTGGTTTCCATTTGGTTTCCAGCCCCTGTAAGCGGTAGCGATATTGTGAACGCTTCGGCTGCCTCTTTCCAGCCTCTGAGCAAGCACTGGGCCTCTCTGGGGCTACCGGGGACACTGTCCGTAAGTGGCCGTCAGCCCTTCCACTGCCCAGGGACACCCATGGTCAGGGCTCAGGATGTGGGACATGAAGCCTTGGGTGCCTTCAAACTGCGTGTCCATGGGCTCTTTCTGTACTCTAGATTGTACTAAAGAAAAAGACTTCTTAAAAAGTAAGTGGGCCCGGCTTGGTGGCTCAACCTGTAATCCCGCACCTTGGGAGGCTGAGGTGAGTGGATGGCCTGAGCCCGCAGGTTCGA
>NW_007250917.1:269547-273773 GCF_000164805.1 Carlito syrichta | reverse complement strand
CAATCCACTCACCTCAGCCTCCCAAAGGCGCGGGATTACAGGCTGAACCACCGAGCTCGGTCAGACATCCTTCTTACCTCTGTGTGTCTCCAGACCATCACTAGGTTATGTACAGAAATAACTGGAGCTCTTCTCTGAAGGACAGGGATTTAATCAACCTTATTCACTTTTACTGCTCTATCCACTAGAATACTGGATTAAAGGAAATTTGAACATAACTCTCTTTTTCTGCTTAGAAAAATCTCTTTCAATTGTGACCTACATTTTTTATAGAAACCAACTTAATTATTTAAAACCCTATCCCTGGTAACCCACATTTTAAGGCCAGAGAGAAGGAATTTTGTAGCATCATCTAGAATTCTCTGTAAATTAGTGAATTTATTTTCCCCCAGAGGCATAATGGAGGGATTTTTTTTTTCTTCTGAGTTGGAGTCTCACTCTGTCGCCCAGGCTGGAGTGCAGTGGCACACTCATGGCCACTCCAGTGTTGACCTGCTGGGGTCTGGCGATTCTTCCGCCTCAGTCTTCCAAGTAGCCGGAACTACAGGCGCACGCTACCACGACCGGCTCATTTTTGATTCATTGTAGAGACGAGATCTCGCCAAGGTCCCTGGACTGGTCTCAAACCCGTGGGCTCAAGCAATCTACTCGCCTCGGCCTCCCAAAGTTCTGGGATTACAGGCTGAGCCATCAAGCCCAATCTGGATTTTTAAACTATCTCTGTCTGCCTCTGTTCCACACCACCCCCTGCACCCCCTTCCCCATGCCTCTCATCAGCTGCAGGGGCACAGCTACCCAGCAAAGCGCTCACCTCTGCCCACATCCAGCTACTCTGATGGCAGCAGCAGCGGCAGCCAGTGGCCCAGAGGCAAGTTCCACAGATCCAGGGACAGACACAAGCCCAGGCTTCAGGCTAAATAGAAGCTGTGGGGAAATTGTCATAGGTCAGAAAAACAAATTGTGAAGTTGTGTAAGTGGCGTTGGTAAAAACTGATGAAAGTTAATCTGATTGTTTTAAAATGTTAGAAGACAGAAGGTCATAATTCTTGATCACACAGACGGAGTAACCATCAACAAATAGCAGGTGACGTGTTATTCTTGTCATATCATGCACTTGACATGCGACTCTGTGCAGAGCCCTGGGCATGCCACGTGTCATTCTGGGTGACAGGGTGGCTGGCAGTGGTGACTCCCTCCGTTGCCATAGTCAGAGGCTGGGACCATCTGCCCTTTCCCCAGCCAAGGCTGTGCTCCATTTGGGACTGTCCCGGTCCCCGCTCCACCAATTAGATGCTCGTACTAGAATCTGTGTTTATTTCTTTGAATGCTCAAGCACGTGGAGATTTTATTCCGGATTTCAAGCTGTATTTGTGTCAGAGGCTGTCACCGGCTCTGGACCCACTTCAAGTTCGGTGGCTTTGCCTTCATTTGTTTCCTAGAAAGCTCTGCCTACGATTTTGTTATAAAAAAGGTATTTTTAATTAAAATATGCTTAGCAAACTATTTCCTAAGCCTAAGACAAGTGAATAAAAGGCTATTTAGTAGTAATATTTCTGTATTTATTATGAATTTTAAAGTTATATATGTCAGTCTGGATTTGTGCTTAACACTGTTATCAAGGTTATTCTAAGATTGAAAACACTGGTCAAGTATATCTACCTGGCCAGGCTCGGTGGCTCAGCCTGTAACCCTAGCACTTTGGGAGGCTAAGGCGAGGGGATTGCCTGAGTCTGTGGGTTCGAGACTATCACGGGCAACTTGGCACGACCTCATCTCTACAACCAATCAAAACTTAGCTGGGCGTGGTAGCAGGGGCCCGTCGTTCCAGCTGCTTGGAAGGCTGAAGTGGAAGGCTCGCAGGAGCCCGGCAGGTTGATGGCGGCGTGGCTGTGAGTGTGCCACTGCACTCCACCCGGGTGACAGAGTGAGACGTCAGCTCAAAAGAGAGAAAAGTGTACCTGCTCATCCATCAACTCGCCTATTCATCCGTCCATTCACTTGTCTGTCCGTCCCTTCATCCGTCATCCACCCCTCCTCTCTGCTATCTGTCCATCTACTCACCCATTCGCCCACTCATTTGTCCATCCATCCACCTGTCCATCTATCTATAAATTCATTTGCCTACCCACTTACCCTTCCATCCACTCATCCGTCCATCCATCCATCTATCTACCCATCCCCCATCCAGCCATGTATACATCCATCCGTCCATCTGTCCATCCACTCATCTGTCCATCCATCCATCCGTCCATCTACTCATCCACCCATGCGTCCACCCACCCATCCATCCACCCACCCGTCCGTCCATCCATCCATCCGTCCATCCATCCATCTACCCATCCCCCATCCAGCCACCCATCCGTCCATCTGTCCATCCATCTGTCCATCTGTCCATCCACTCATCTGTCCATCCATCCATCCGTCCATCTACTCATCCACCCATCCATCCACCCACCCATCCATCCATCCATCCGTCCGTCCATCCATCTATCTATCCGTCCCCCATTCAGCCACCCATCCGTCCATGTATACATCCATCCGTCCATCTGTCCATCCATCTGTCCATCCATCCATCCACTCATCTGTCCATCCATCCATCCGTCCATCTACTCACCCACCCATCCGTCCACTCACCCATCCATCCATCCATCCGTCCGTCCATCCATCCATCTACCCATCCCCCATTCAGCCACCCATCCATCCATGTATACATCCATTCGTCCATCTGTCCATCCACTCATCTGTCCATCCATCCATCCGTCCATCTACTCATCCACCCATGCGTCCGTCCACCCACCCATCCACCCATCCACCCGTCCATCCATCCATCCACCATCCAGCCACCTATTCATCCATCCACCCATTTGACCTTGCACATCCATTTATTCACTTGGTCATCCATTTACCCATCTGCTCGGCCACCCTACCACCCATCCACCCACCCAGCCACCCACGCATTTCTCCATCCTCCCAGGCATACGTTCATCTTTAATCCATTCATTCATCCATCCTTCCATCCATGCATCCACCTGTCTGTCCACCCACTCATCCATTCATCTATTCATTTGCTCATCTGTCCATCCACTTATCCACCCAGCCGTCCATTCATTCTTTCAATCACCCACTCGGAACAGAAAACCAACACATGCCCCTAAGAACTCGGAGTCCTGATGGTATTAGAAAGCAAAGAGAAGACTCTCTGAGCACAGAGAAAGGAGGGCCTTACTCTAGGAGAATGGGAGTGATGTTACAGGAAAGAGGGGAAGACGGGACAGCGGGAATAGCGCCCTCACACGTGGTAATAGGAAACAGCAGCGCCTTCAGGGAGACTTGGGGCTGTGTGAGACTCAGAATTCAGGGAGAGGAAGGTGCAGGTCTGGATCATGAAGGACTTTGGGCCAGAGAGTGGTGGGAACCTCCCCAAGTCCCAAGTTTCCAGAGGCCAGCCGAAGCCAGCCTTGCACGTGGGCCTTTGTAAGGATAGCGTGCCAGGTCTCATGCGTCATGTGCAAAGGCTTGTGTTATGAGACAGAGCTGTGCATGAGACGGTGCCACCAGAGGCTCATGAGGAGGGAGGACAACCTGACCCATCTGCACTTTAGAAGTAGAGGGGCCTGGAGCCAGTGTACTCGGGGCGCAGGCTCTGGATGTGCATATGGGTCAGAACATGAAAGCCCACGCAGCTCCTGACAGCAAGCTGATTATAAGTGCTTTGGAAAGATCTGGTAATGTCTACATCTGCTGGGTGTATCTTTTTCCGATAATCTTTTTAAAAACATGTGAGCAGCCGGGCTCGGTAGCTCAGCCTGTAATCCCGCGCCTTTGGGAGGCAGAGGTGAGTGGACTGCCTGAGCCTGCGGGTTCGAGACCTGCCTGGGCAACTTGGCGAGACCTCATCTCTACAATAATGAGCCGGGCATGGTAGTGCGCGCCTGTAGTTCCAGCTACTCGGAAGGCTGAGGCGGAAGGATCGCCGGAGCCCAGCAGGTCGAGGCTGTGCTGGCCGGGAGCAGCCACTGCACTCCAGTCTGGGGACAGAGTGAGACTCCAACTCAAAAAAAAAAAAAATGTGAGCTAGTCATGCCTTAAAAACATGAGAGAGACGCAGTGGCTCACACCTGTAATCCCTGCACTTTGAGAGGCCGAGATGGGAGAATCCCTTGAGCTCGGGAGTTTGAGACCAGCATGCGCAATGCAGTGAGACCTTATTTCTTTTAAAAAGAGAG
>NW_007250917.1:264424-269527 GCF_000164805.1 Carlito syrichta | reverse complement strand
AAAAAAGGGGGGGGGGGGGGGGGGTGGAGAGAGAGAGAGGACATAAACGTTCACAATTGTGTAAATGACTTTGCCAACTAGGAAAACAAACGGGTGTCCTCTGTATCTTCCGAAGCACTTAATTAGACTCCAGACACAGAAACTGCAGATCCACCACAGCCCCAATGTCACAGGCCCAGCTGGGGCCCCCACAGTTGCAAAGCCCCCAGCCCACCACCCTCACGGCCCCGAGGCCCGGAGCCCTGCTCACAGGCGCCACTGTGGCCAGCCTCCGGGTGGCCTGACTGGCAAGTGTCCATTTCGGTTAATATCTGAGGTACATTGGCAAGTCTAGCCCATAAGAAGGATGCAACCATGTGACTGACTCCTGTGACCCTTAGACTCAAGTTTCCACCTCTCAGCTGCAAGGCCCAGGACAGCTGTGGGCACCAATGCTGCCGACAGCCCAGGTTTCCCTGGCCAAGCCCCTGTGGTACCATCGGCCAGGGTCACAGCATTGCCTGTCAACATGACGGGGATCAGTGTCACAATAGGGCAGCCACAGAAAGCAGCAGGTGTGTGGCCACAGACTCATGAAATTCGAAACAGCTCCTTTGAATGCGTTGCATTAGACTTGTTATGTCAAAGGAGCCATTTCAAGTTTCTTTTTTTTTTTTTTTTTTTTTTTGAGTCAGAGTCTCACTCTATTGCTCAGGCTGGGGTGCAGGGGCTGAGTTCACGGCCACCACAGCCTCAAGCTGCTGGGATTAGGTGATCCTTTCTGAGCCTTACAAGTAGCTGAACCACACCCAGGTAATTAATTAATTAATTAATTAATTATTTTGAGTTGGAGTCTCACTCTGTTGCCCGCCAACTTGCCCAAGCGGGTCTCGAACCCACGGGCTCAGGCAATCCACTCACCTCAGCCTCCCAAGATGCGGGATTACAGGCTGAGCCACCAAGCTCGGCTAATTTTTTTATTTATTGTAGAGACAAAATCTCACCAAGTTGTCCAGGCTGCTCTCAAACCTGTAGGCTCAGGCAATCCTCTCACCTCGGCCTCCCAAAGTACTGGGATTACAGGTGTGAGCCACCATGCCCAGCCTAATGTGCTAATTTTAAGAGTGCCTAAGTAGAGTCTCTTTCCTTGTGCACCTCTGCCTCTAAACAAATGGGGCAGGGACCCATGCACCCTTCAGTGACAGGTGCTTTCTCGTGTTAATGGATGTGCTTCTCTCTTTAAGGCTGCAGGTGGTTTTTATGCTTTCACCGCCGCGAAGTGTCCTGCTCTGAGTAGCTCAGTGACATGATGAGCATCCATACTCACTGCATGTTTCCCACGTTCTGTCTCTCTCCTGTCACTGCAGGGGGTCAAACCGTGGTCTCGCAGCCTCTGCACCTGCAGCAGCTCCAAGGCCGCCAGCAGCAAAAAGCCGTGCATTCCCAGCTGCCCCAGGTCCCGCCACCACAAGGCAGAAGGTAAGCAACCCACCACTCCATCTTCTTGGCATTCAGGCTTGTTGGGCTAGAGGGTCTGACTCATCCTCTTCTGCACAGAGGCAGCATGGGAGTATGGACCAAGGAATTTTGATCCTTGTAATTTTTACATTTATTTGCTCTCTGGGGGACAGCTTGCATTTAAAATAGAAATATAAGTACAAGAAATGAGAGAAAAGTTGGACTTTGCCTTTTCCATATAATGTAATTTTTAGAAAAATATTTAAAATTATTTCTATGAAAAATCACTTTCACCGGACGTGGTGGCTCACACCTGTCATCCAGCACTTTGGGAGGCAGAGGTGAGAGGATTGCCTGAGTCCAAGCCTTTGAGACCAGCTTGGGCAACTTGGCAAGACTTCCTCTATACAATAAATTTTTTAAAAAATCAGCAAGGCATGGTGGCACACACCTGTGGTTCTAGCTACTTGGAAGGCTGAGGTGAAAGGATCACATGAGCCTGGCAGGTGAAGGCTTCAGCAACTGTGAATGTGCCCCTGTACTCCAGCCTGGGCAACCGTGAGACTGACTCAAAAAAAAAAATTCACTTTGATGAGGACTTCTGTTTTTGGTGCTTATGGCAGATTACAGACTCTGAAATCCTGTTGTAGCAGGAATCTTTCAGAGACAGGACACTGAGGCTTCTTCGCCAGGAAGCAGCTTTTATTCACGCCCGCTCTGGCTCAGCAGATTCGCATCCAAAGACTGAGTCCTGAACACTACAGGGCGTTGCCTTATGGACCTTTGTTAACTTTCCCTTTGCATTGTAACCCCTTTGTTTCCCTTATAAGGTAGCACATTGGCACCATACATTTTGGTTGGGTATTTCATAGCTTGGGCTACAGTGAGCCCTACATGTTAGACGTTGATTGGCTTTGCATAATTCTCTCATTTACACATCCTATTTGCTGATTGGTTTGCGGGATTACTGTTCTGATTGGTTTCTGCCAAGAGTTTTTTGTTTGGTTTTGTTTTGTTTTTGAGTTGGAGGCTCACTCTGTCGCCTCGACCTGCGGGGCTCCGGCGATCCTTCCGCCTCAGCCTTCCAATAGCTGGAACTACAGGCACATGCTACCATGCCCGGCTAATTTTTTGATTTATTGTAGAGATGAGGTCTCGCCAAGTTGCCCAGGCGGGTCTCGAACCCGCGGGCTCAGGCAATCCACTCACCTCCGCCTCCCAAGGCGCGGGATGACAGGTTGAGCCACCGAGCCCGGCACAACTATGTTTCTGAATGGGCGCCCTCCAACACACTACACTCCTGGAGAGATTTTAGGCCCCCTGCCACGGGTTATTTGGGGCACACACTTCACATTGCTCACACACCGCATAGGCTGTGCAGGAGAGTTGGGGAATGTAAAAGTGCCAGCCTGATGTGGTTTCAAGAGCTGTCTGGCCCATATGGGTCTCCCATGAAACCGCCTGACGAAAACTGGGGCCAAAGCTTCAGGGACTGCGACTTACCCGTCCTTACACTTCCACCATCCACCTGGAAAATCGTTCTCATCATCTGTTTAGAACCGAGTCTTTTCATGCTGTGAATAATTAGGGTCCCATTCTGCCAATGGGCTTGGGAACAATGTTGCAGCAAGGGCTGCTGGGTCCGTTGTTTCCTGGGAGGCCGCAAGCTTTGCCTCCCGGTCTGCCTTTCTATTTCCTTGAGCGACCTTTCGGTCTCCCCTTTGGCAACGCATAATTGCTACCCTTTTAGGGGCTCTTACAGCATCCAACAGTTCAAGAATTTCTTTGCCATATTTTATGTCTTTGCCTCCTGAGTTGAACAAGCCCTTCTCCCTATATGGAGCCCCATATGCATGAAGGGTGATAAAGGCATACTTAGAGTCAGTGTATATATTGACATTTATTCCTGCTGCCAGTTGGAGGGCTCGGGTTCCTGCAATTAATTCTGCCTTTTTTCTTTTTTTTTTTTTGAGTTGAGTCTCACTCTGTTGCCCAGACTGGAGGGCAGTGGCCACTCCCGGCCACCGCAGCCTCGACCTGCTGGCCTCCGGCGATCCTTCCACCTCAGCCTTCCGAGTAGCCGGAATTACAGGTGCGCGCTACCACGCCTGACTAATTTTTTGATTTATTGTAGAGATGAGGTCTCGTCTGCCCAGGCGGGTCTCGAACCTGCGGGCTCAGGCAATCCACTCACCTCAGCCTCCCAAAGGCGCGGGATTACAGGCTGAACCACCGAACCCGGCTCCTACTGCTATTTTAGTACGCTCGTCTAAGTACAGGAAAAAAGGCTTAGAGATGTCAGGTGTGCTAACAAGGGCTTGCTTAATTTCCTCAAAGGCCTTTTGTTGGGCTAGGTCCCATAACATAGGCACTCGTTCTCCCCCCTTTGTGGCCTCATGAAGGGTTTTGCCAGTATTGCATTGCCAGAGCTGTAGAAAGGGGTGGCGAGCCTGGCCACCCGTGGCTCCCACAATAATGGCTTGTCTTGGTGAGAGAGGGCCCAGTGGTCGGGTTACTACAGAATGCTGTGCCTTGGTATCCACCATAAAGTCAAAGGGCCAGCCCCCACAGTCGTTCAGACCATTGGCTCCTGGGGACCTAGCAAAATGGAGCCCAGTCTGTCCTAGTCTTCCCCATAATTCTCCATCGTGGCTAGGCCATGAAATTACTCTCAGAGGCCACATACGGTTGGGGTGCAGGCAGCTATTGTCCCTGATCCACCTGGCCTCTTCCTCTTCCCTGGGGAGCTGGACGAAAATCTTCTGGCTCTGGACATTCATTTTTCCGGTGCCCTCCTTGGAAACAGCACGCACATTGGTTTCGCCCTAATCTCATCACTGGGTGGGGTGGCCCGTTTTGCTGCCCTCTGCTGGCCTCGACCCTGGCCTTGTCCTCAGCCTCTTCCTCACCGGGTGGCTCCCCAGGTATGCCACTCTACTAAGGTAGCTGCAAGCAGGTCTACCTTCTTTTTCCTGGAGGGAAGAGGCTTCCCTCCAGGCCTCTTGGTCCCAGTTGACAAATACCTTTGTTGCAACCTCTATTAGCTGGCTAGCATTCATCCCAGCAAAACTGTCTAACTTTTGTAACTTGCATCGGATGTCTCCCTGAGCCTGACTGACAAAGGCTGCATTAATCACTCGCTGATTTTCAGCTTCCTCTGGGTTGAAGGGAGTGTAGAGGGGAAATGCACTCGTTCTCCCCGCTTTGTGGCTTCGTGAAGGGTTTGCATAGCCTCTCATCAAACTGGTTTGGGCTTTCTTCAGGGCCTTGGAGCACCTCTGAGGTCTTGCTCATGCTTATGGTCCTCTTTCCTCCTTCCCTCATATCACCCAAAAGGGCCTTTTGATAGTGCTCAAGCCTGGGAAATTCACGGCTGTCATGAGGGTCCCCTTGGGGGTTTTCCTCGAAACAGATTCTGGGCTTAGGCCTGAGCATTCATTGCCCCTACAGGGGCATGCTCCTCGAACCACTTTAAAGCAGCCTGAGTAATCCTGTGGCGCTCTTCAGTGATAAACAAAGTTAAGAGAAGCTGACAAGCTGGGCTCGGTGGCTCAGCCTGTAATCTCGCGCCTTTGGGAGGCTGGGGAGAGTGGATTGCCTGAGCCCGTGGGTTCGAGACCCGCCTGGGCAGGCGAGACCTCATCTCTACAATAAATCAAAATATTA
>NW_007250917.1:258738-264404 GCF_000164805.1 Carlito syrichta | reverse complement strand
TCCAGTCTGGGCGACGGAGTGAGACTCTAACTCAAAAAAAAAAAAAAGAGAGAAGCTGACGGCAGTCAGTCCAAGTGGGCTTGTGGGTCTGGATGATGGACTGCATTAGATCAATCATGGCTTCTCAGGATACCAAGGGGCGTGGTGTTCCCAGTTCAGGAGATCAGTGGTGGTAAAGGGCGGATACACGAAAGTACAAGGCTCCCCTTGGATGTGACTATCTGGACTATAGTAGAGGGCTTCCCGGTTTCTCTTAATGGCAGTCGTAAAGCCTCTTGACATTCTCGGGGAGGGGAACTGCCGGCATAATCTCCCTGATGCCTTCCTGCCGGTGTATGCGGGGCTCACACTGGTGGCTCCGGAGTAGCTGCTGCCAGGGGTGTTCTGGGTGTCTTCGAGGGAGGGATGGGTTCTGAGGTGAGCCCAGCCCCTGGCGTGGCTCCAGCCGTGGCAAGTGAGACGTACGGTGGCGCATAAGGTGCGAGGTTTTCCTCAGATTCCTCAGATAGAATGGGCTTTCCTGATTCCGGTCAGCATCCTGAGGGAGCTGTTACTTGGGCCAGCATGATTTTATAGTTTCTTCTAGATGGATTTTATCCACGGTAGCCAAGAGAGAACTCCATTTTGCCAACAGTCAATGTAGGGAAATTGGTCAGGATGGCCTGGATCCCCCACAACGACCCTAAACACCTTACTAACTAGTTTTTTGTGTAGTGACCCCTCAGAGGGCCAGCCCGCCCCAAACGAAGGCCAATCTACTTCACAGAGTGTCTGTAGCTTTTTGGGGGGAGTTAACTTGATACCATAAGCCAGGCTTGGTGGTTCAGCCTGTAATCCCGCATTTTGGGAGGCTGAGGTGAGTGGATTGCCTGAGCCCGTGGGTTCGAGACCCACCTGGGCAACTTGGCGAGACTTCATCTCTACAATAAATCCAAAATCAGCCGGGCATGGTAGCACGTGCCTGTAGTTCCAGCTACTTGGAAGATTGAGGCGGAAGGATCGCCGGAGCCCAGAAGGTCTGGGTGACAGAGTGAGACTCCAACTCAAAAAAACAAAACTTGATACCATAATCCTCTGAATATCTCTTTTGAAGTTCTTTGCCATGCACTCTAGGGGGGTAATCTTGCTCTGTTTGTCACACATTTCCACCCACTAAAGTATGACAATCACACACAAGATGAGAAAGAATGGGAAGGGAGAAGGGACAGACACATGCTTCATCATCTATAGCCGTATCCCTCATGGGGATATTTCAGGTGCCTTCTGGCAACAGGCAAGTGGGTATAAACCCCTAACCAGGTTTCAATTCCGCACAGAACCTACTCCTGGTTGACATTCTGCCATTTAGCCATGAGAAGGTCACCACTGGAACCAAATCAGGACTACTGCACTCACTTTGCCAGCAGGTGATATCTCATTCACTCACATTCACATGTCTCCAACCCACCGCCCAGTGCCTTAGAGTTACAGTTTTTTGGGTTTTTTTTGAGTTGGAGTCTCACTTGGTCGCCCAGACTGGAGGGCAGTGGCCGCTCCCGGCCACCGCAGCCTCGACCTGCTGGGCTCCGGCGATCCTTCCGCCTCAGCCTTCCAAGTAGCCGAAATTACAGGCACGCGCTACCACGCCCGGATGATTTTTTGATTTATTGTAGAGATGAGGTCTCACTGCCCAGGTGGGTCTCGAACCCGCGGGTTCAGGCAATCCACTCAACTCAGCCTCCCAAAGGCGCGGGATTACAGGCTGAGCCACTGTAGAGTTACAGTTTTGTCCCTCTGTGGGACAACTTGGGCAACTCTGGGAGGTGATCAGGCTTCCCTTCTTTCTCTTGGGGGAAGGTCTACCAAAGAGAACCTGGGTTCTCACCAGTCTGACAGGCGGTGCTCCCTGGCTGGTTCTTGGGCCTCTCCAGGTTCTTTTGTGCTCCCAGGGTCCTTGTCCAGGCACACCGGGAGGGCTAGTCCCCTACATATCAACAGGTCCAGTGGCGCCAGGCAAGGTCACCTCTTCTGACATCCTGGGGGTTGTACCCCAGAAACACCATCTCTGCCTCTCATTTCCTGTCTAATGTACCAGAAATGTAGTGGGAATCTTTCAGAGAGAGATGGTACACTGAGGTTTCTTTGCCAGGAAGCAACTTTTATTTGTGCCAGCACCAGCTCAGTGGATTCACATCCAAAAGCTGAGCCCCGAATGCAGCAGGGCATTGCCTTATGTACCTTGGTTAACTTCCCCTTTACATTGTTACCCCTTTGTTTCCCTTATAAGGTAGCACGTTGGCACCATATATTTTGATTGGGTATTTCATAGCTTGGGCTACAGTTAGCCCTACATGTTAGACGTTGATTGGTTTTACATAATTCTCTCATTTACATGTCTTATTTGCTGATTGGTTTACAGGATTACTGTTCTGATTGGTTTCTGCCAAAAATTTAAACATGTAGCCCCCCAAAGTAAAAAGCCTACGAAAGAGAAAGCACAAAGCAGCAGGAAGTAACTTATTTCCTCTTTCCTGTTTCTGCATTTTCAGAAGGGCCCCTGCCTCACTGTCTCAACAAAACGTCTCTAAGCACTAAATTTTTTTTAAATGCCAGATAAAATATATAAAACCATAGATGAATCTGCAGGATAATGAGTCCAAGGCCAAGTGGGAGCTTAAGGAGGTAAAGCCACCGTGTGGCCCCAGATGCACGTGGACCCAGATGGCCTGGATCTTTGGGGTGAGTCTGGGGAACAGTCTGAAGAGAAAGGCTTGGGCTCAGATAGGAGCAGAGCCAAACTGGAGATTCCCTCCATCGGCTGGGCTCGTAGTAGGGTACACTGGACACTTCCAGGAAACAACGGAGTGGGAAAAGCCACTCCTCCAAGCTCCACTGCAGGACATTATCTTTCCGGACATGACTCTGGATGGCTCAGAACCAAAATTTATGCTATTTGCAGGTGGAAAGAACTTCAAACTGGAATTTTAAATACAAATCTATCTGGAGCTGTGGTACTTCCAGGTCCATGGTAGAAAGAAATGTAAGCCCTCGCTGGAGGCACCCTCAAGCCCAGGCCTCAAGGAATTCCAGCCATCAGGGTCCCCTCGTGATAAAATCACAATTCAGGACAGCACCAAGAGCCACTCATGATAAAATCACAATTCAGGACAGCCCAAAGAACCACCCCTACAAAGACTCAGATGGTAGAGTAAGAAAGGTAAAATTTGTTTAATATGTTCACAGAAACAAAGGAGGAGATAAAAAGCATGAATAAGAAGCAGGGGATTATCAGAAACCAAGCAGACAGAAAATGAACCAGATAGAACTTCTAGAAATGAAAACTGTAATAACCGAAATCCAAAACTTAGTAGAAGTAATCTCGATCCTTCTCTCACACCACAAACAAAATTAACTCAAAATGGTTCATAGACCTAAACACAAAACTACAAACTGTAAAACATAAAAAATTTGTGACCATGGGTTAAGTAAAAATTTCTTAGATACGGCCCCAAAAGTCCAGCCCATAAGAGAAAGAAATTGGCAAGTAGAACTTCAACATAACTAACAATGTTTGCTATGTGAAAACCATTGTTAAGAGAATGAAATGAAGCCGGGCTCGGTGGCTCAGCCCGTCATCCCGCGCCTTTGGGAGGCTGAGGTGAGTGGATTGCCTGAGCCTGCGGGTTCGAGATCCGCCTGGGCAACTTGGCGAGACCTCATCTCTACAATAAATCAAAAAATCAGCCGGGCGTGGTAGCGCATGCCTATAATTCTGGATACTTGGAAGGCTGAGGTGGAAGGATCGCCGGAGCCCAGCAGGTCGAGGCTGCGGCGACCGGGAGCGGCCACGACACTCGAGTCTGGGCAACAGAGTGAGACTCCAACTCAAAAAAAAAAAAAAAAAAAAGAGTGAAATGACATCACTGGGAGAAAAAAACCTTTGCCAATTATGTAGGTGATTAGGGACGTGTAACCAGAATACACAACAAGCTGTCAAAGCTGAGTAATAAGAAAACAACTCATTTTGTAAAGTGGGTAACAGACTTGAACAGAGAAGTCTTCACCAGAGAAGTGCTCCAGGTGGCAAACCGGCATGTGAAAAGGCGTTCACCATCTGTCACCAGGGAAACTCAAGTCACAGCCACACTGGGAAGCTACAACACACAGATGAGAAGGCCCAAAGTAAACATCAGTCTTTGCTGGAGGGTGGCCAGAAAGGAAAAATCAAGACCAGGTGGGAGTGAAGCTGTGGAGCATCAGAAATGCTCATACTTTGTTGGTAGGAATGCAAGAGGTCAGGGCCCATCTGGAAACAGTTGGGCAGTTTCTTATAAAAGAAAACAGCCATTGACTATATAACCCAGCAATCCCCCTCCTGGCTACTCACACGGGAAAAATGAAGAAGTATGTCCACACAATATCCACAGGTTGCAACCACAGTAGAAAGGCATGCAAATGTTCATAGCAGCTTTACTCATTTACCCCAAACTAGAAGCAACCCAGACACTCCTCACCTGGCCAGTGGGTGAACAAACTGGCCCATCATACAACGAAATGGCACTCAGTGGGAGCGAGGCCACTGTGCTGGGGGCAGCATGGAGGAGCCTGGAACGTGTCATGAGCCACACCCAAAAGGCTGCATATGGCATGATTTCATTTTCATGTGACACCCTGGGAAAGGCACCACTGCAGGGACAGGGAGGATACCAGTGGTTGCCAGGGGTTGCGGTGATGGAAGAATGTTGGGAGCCGGCCACGGAGGCCCACTGAGCGTTAGGGATCAGGGAGGGCCGTGGACCCCGAGACCACTAGGACGTGTTCAGGAGCCGTAGACCCCATTTTCCTCCCCCTTTTGCCAGGCAGCACAAAAACAAACTAAAGGAACTCTGCTGGCCTAAGCTGAAGGCTCTGTGACTGTGACAGGCATAGCTCACTCTAGAAACCCATTGTTCCTGTTTCCCATAAACTGTGGTTTCGGCTTAGGTATTAGATATAATTCGAATTCAGGTCACATTTGGGAGCCTTTTATACGGTACAAGCTTCTTTATAAGATTTAAAAGAATATTTGTAGAATAGTATATACTTAGGGAGAGCTGCTTTCGGCTTTTCCATGGTATAGATGATTATCAAGAGTGGCTCAGCACAGAGTTTGGGCTGGGCCACATTCCTGAGAGCCCAGCGCGTACTTTGGACTGGGCTGCATTCTTTTAGGCCGGCTTTAGCTACAGTTAATGTAAGGTCTTTTTTCTACCTATTATAGAAATTGAATTTATTTTATTCATAGAAGGTACTGTAGAATAGGTCATACTACGTCAAGGAATCATGTTAGTTCAAGCATAATCAACACATGATATTTTTAGGTTTAATAAGAATATAGTTAACTTTAGAAATTTCATTGTCTCCATTTTCTACTATCGTGGTTTTGGCCTTAGTACATTTACAGTTTATATTTGGAAGCTTTACTGCTGCTAATCAGTTTTATATATTAGAATTAGGAATTGAAAACTTTCATAGAAATTAGGATTGATATATAGGACTTTAGAATAGCCATTTTGTTAAGAGATTGTAGTCTATTCCAAAAAGTGGCCCACCGTGAACCTTGGACTGGGCCACATCCTATAGAGCCCAGCGTGATCTTTGGATTGGGCCACATTCTTTAGGAATTGGTTTTAGCTATAACTAAGAGC
>NW_007250917.1:257744-258199 GCF_000164805.1 Carlito syrichta | reverse complement strand
CTTTCTTCCTCTTTATATCTATCCTTCCATCTTTCTTTCTTTTAATATCTATCCCTACAGATTCGCCGACGCCACCACATCTTCCAAGGGACTCCCCAAAACTTGCAGGGGCTGGCCCCCCGCAGAAGAATGGATTTTCAAGAGGCTACAGGGGAATTGGGGGGTGATGGAAACACTCTGTATCTTGATTGTGATGACTGTTGCATGGCCATATGCATTTATCGACATTCATAGAACCATATATCAAAAAGGGTGACTTTTACTATATGTAAACTCCACTGCCGTTTTAAAAACGTAATGGAAGGCGGGCTCGGTGGCTCAGCCTGTAATCCCGTGCCTGTGGGAGGCTGAAGTGAGTGGACTGCCTGAGCCCGCGGGTTCAAGACCCGCCTGGACAACTTGGCGAGACCTCATCTCTACAATAAATCAAAAGTCAGCCGGGCGTGGTAGCGCGT
>NW_007250917.1:247256-257724 GCF_000164805.1 Carlito syrichta | reverse complement strand
GACTCCAACTCAAAAAAAAAAAAAAAATCTTTGATGACGGTAGACAACCACTGGGTTACAGGGAGGGTTCGAAGACTCCAGTAATATTTCTAGAGTAAACTCTTTCTAGTACCGTCTGCTTATTTGTGGGAATGAGTTTTTCTCAGTATTTCTTTTTTTGAGTCAGGATCTCACTCTGTCACCCAGGCTGGAGTGCAGGGCACTATCGCAGCACACTGTAGCCTTGACCTTGGGCTCAAGCCATCCTTCCATCTCAGCCTCCCAAGCAGCTGGGACTACAGATGTGCGCGACCATGCCTGGCTAATCTTTTTATTTTTTGTAGGGACAAGGTCTGTGTTGCTCAGGCTAGTCTCAACTTTCTGGGCTCAAGCAATCCTCCTGTCTTCACTTCCCAAAGTGCTGGGATTACAGGCACGAGTCATCGTGGCCAGCCAATATCTTGAAAAACAAGAACAGGGTCCGTGCTGAATCTATGTCATCTTGTGGACATATGAAATGCTTGAAAAAAACCTAGCGCTATCCAACTCATTGGGATTAAATGTTACTTTTTATATTTAGCAGTTATTGCCATAGTTTAAAAAAATACTTCCAGTTTTTTGACTCTATGCATGCCAGTAGTAATTATAACAATTTCTCAGTCCAGAAGATGTTGTGTTTTGTTTTGTTTTGTTTTGTTTTTTGAGATGGAGTCTCACTTTGTTGCCCAGACTGGAGTGCAGTGGCACGTTCCCGGCCACCGCAGCCTTGACCTGCTGGGCTCCGATGATTCTTCTGCCTCAGCCTTCCAAGTAGCTGGAACTACAGGCGCGCGCTACCACGCCTGGCTAATTTTTTGATTTATTGTAGAGATGAGGTGTCGCCAAGTTGCCCAGGCGGGTCTCAAACCCGCGGGCTCAGGCAATCCATTCACCTCAGCCTCCCAAAGGCGCGGGATTACAGGCCGAGTCGCCGAGCCCGGCTGGTGTGTTTTTGAACACCTGAGCCTTGTGATAGATTTCTGTCCATGTTTCTGTTACAGAGAGCCATGTGGGGTCTGTCAAGGAATTCCACGCGTAAAATATGAGGATCGACTCTGGGGGGAGTGGAGGGAAAACACAGACCCAGAGGGTGTGGGATGTTGTTCAAGTCTTAGTGGTTTGTGTCTAGTGTGTTATGGATCACAGCGTCAAACGGAGGATCAGAGTTCCCAGAGTAAACCTTCGGGCTTGAATTTCAATGCCGGTAGGCTCTGTGCTCATATCCTGACATACACACGTGGTTTGAAAGAGCAGGAGCCAGGCCGGCACGGTGGCTCACGCCCGTTATCCCAGCACTCTGGGAAGCCGAGGCAAGAGGATTGCCTGAGTCCAGGGGGTCAAGATCAGCCTGGGCAACTTGGTGGGACCTCGTTTCTACAACAAATAAAAAGATTAGCCAGGCGTGGTTGCACCTGTGGTTCCAACTAGCTGGAAGGCTGAAGCAGAAGGATCGCCTAAGCCCAGAAGGTCGAGGCTGTGGTGGCCGAGTGTGCCCCTGCACTCCAGCCTGGGTGACAGAGGGAGACACTGACTCAAAAACAACAAAAGAGCAGGAGCCCCAGTGTTTGAAAGCCTCGGCCTCGGAGCATCAGCAGAGCTCTCACCTGTGCCGGATACGCAGCAGGGCCTGCATGTCGCAAAGCAGGTGCGACTCAGCGGCCGGCCAAGAGGAACACTGTTACCACTGCCAGGAATGCATTTCTAGAAGGTTCCTTCAGCAGGAGGATGTCCTCCCGTTGGCCCCGCCATGGCTGGATGGCAGCACTGGAGGCCTTTTCCCACACTGGTGCTGGCAGCAGAGCCTCCTGAGAGCTCCTCGAACTCAGACACGCTGAGCCAGGGAAGGCCGTCTCCGTGCAGGGACCTCCTGGGACTCCTGCAGCCCCCGGGCTTTCTCGGGGAAGGCGCCTTGCTGTCACCTCACAGCCTCAGCCCGGCGCAGCCCTGGCAGCAGGAGCCGTGAGGGGAAGGGACAGCAGGTGGGGCGAGGGCACCATGAGGATGTCGTGGAGCGTGTGGGGTGTTTGTGCCCTGAATTCTCAGGGTCTTGATGCCAAGGACCTGGGCCCACACTCGCGTCATGGAAAATGAAAAAGGGCTGCTGCCCCTCCCTCCTTTCTGAAGTCTTTTTGTTTTCCAGATAAATGCCCAGCAAGTCACTGCTCAGACCCAGCAGTCTCGTCTGCCCTTTGCTCTGGTCTGGATTTGCCATTTTCTTACTTGTTCATCTAGTGTTAGGTGTGGCATTGTCCTTACTTTTTGGCTATTATGAGCAATGCTGCTGTGACATTCACATGCAGGCTTTGTGTGGACATGGGGCTTCATTTATCTTGGGTGTCCACCTAGGAGAGGAAGGACAGGGTCACGAGGTGATGAGGAACAGCCAAACCGTCTTCCCCAGTGGCTGCACCACCGTACATTCCCACGCGGGTACGTGAAGTGTCAGCTGAAGACTTGCAAGGTTCATGCACCTGGAGGACTTGTCTCCTATAAAGGGTCACAGCCTGCAGGCTGGTCATCCTCACAGCCCACCGCCTGCCCTGGCCACCACTGGTCCACTGTCTCTGTGCCATCCTGACAGCAAGCACTTTGAGGAGGGAGCAGTGACACAGGAACCCACGTTGGACGGGCTGGCCAAGTACACACATTTAATAGGCTGTAGGGGGCATGTACACACGTGTGCTGCGCAAACATACATGTCACACGTGTCCCGTGTTCACCATGGGGTGGAGACTTTATACCTAAATGTATTACTATTTAGCCCTGTATGTCACAAGGCTACTTCGGGACACACAGGCCTCTGTAGACCAGCATGGCTGGTCTGACTCGGGGCCAGTTAGTTGCTAGAGAGGAAAAGACGCCTTGTGGCTGGCAGGCAGGCAGAACGTGGCAAGCAAGCGTAGGGTTTGTGACTTAACCCTAACCTGGCACGGCCTCACGCCCTGTCTGTAATTTGGTATCTTATTGCTGTACGAGGTTTGACAATTAAGTTTGAGAACTCGCCTGTGTGCTTACATTGGCAGCACTGTACAAACAACTCAGTAAGGTTTCAAAACCTTGGTATATCTGTGTCTCATAGCTGTGGCAGTGTCTTGCTGAGTGGCATTCTTTATTGTCGTGGCATGTTTTGTGTACCACTGTGAGAATGTCAGAGCTTGAATTAGAACAATGAATACATTTCTTGTTAAACTTGGCAAGATGGAAGTGAAATCAGGGACATGTGAGTCCAAGTTTATGCCATGAAGAAAACAGCAGTGGACACCGACTAAACGTTTTTCTGAGGGGAGACAAGGCGCCACTGATAAAGAGATCAGGACAGAGAGTAACGAGCAGAACTAATAATAACATTGCAAAAATTTATCAACTGTTCATCAAAATTATCTGCTGTGAGAAGCATAGCAGACCAAACAAACACTGATGGGGAAACAGGAAAATCCTGACCGATATTCTTGGTGTGGCAAAAGTGTGCGCAAAAACAGTCCCAAAGGAGCTCCTGCATCACAGCAATGCACCAGCTCACACAGCACCGTGATCGGGTCTGTAGCCAGTCAGCAAATAACTGTATTGGAATACCCTCCCCCCTCACCTGATCTGGTCCCCAATGACTTTTTTCTTTACGCAAAGATAAAGGAAATACTGAAAGGAAGACATCGCGATGACATTCAGGACATCGAGGGTCAATGATGATGGCTCTGATGGCCATTCCAGAAAGAGAGTTCCAAACCTACTTTGATGAGTGGACTGGGTGCTGGCGTCAGAGCATAGCTTCCCAAGGCGAGTTCTTCAAAGGTAACCGTAGTGATATGCAGTCCTGAGGACAGTACATCTTTTCTAGGACGAATTTGTGAACTTAATTGTCAGAACTTGTAACGCACCCATTCTGTCTTGTGCTGCTCACGAGGGCTTCCATTTCCCACGCCTTCACCACCCGTCCCTCTGCCCACCTGGCGGACGTGAGGTAGAGCCCGTGTTTTGGACCTACGCCTCCCTGATGGTGAGTGATGCTGAGCGTCTGTCCACGGTTCGGTGGCCAGTGCTCCCTGATGCCCACTGGGTGTGGCGTGACCATCATGTTGAGCTGGGAGGACAGGGCAAGGTTGTAAGTCAGACACGCAGACTCTCGTTCTGCAGTTAGTGGGTTGTTTTGAATGTTCTTCCATTTACTGTCTGCCCCTGAAGACAGTTCCTGTGGACCTTGAGGAGTTGCCTTTTTTTTTTTTTAACCAGTTGTGGTTGTCTCACTGTAGAGGCCTCACCCCCTCACGTGGAAGTTGCTTCTCAGTGGCTGTACTTTCCTTGAAAACTAGACACGTCAGAGGTAGCTGTTTACATATCCTAAGCAGGATTCTGACAGTTCTGGGAATGCCATTTTCTAATAAGTGAGGCAAAATGGACACAGCAGTTGCTGACAAGTTACAGGGGTAGCTTCTCGCATTTCCCTGTCAGCCTCAGGACGTGAGAAAATGAGGTCACATTTTCTTTTTTTTGGAGTCAGAATCTCATTTGGTCCCCTAGGCTGGAGTGCAGTGGCACAATCATGGCTCACTGCAGCCTTGACCCGCTGGGTTCAGATGGATCCTTCTTCCTCAGCTTCCTGAGTAGCTGGAGCTATGGGCATGGGCCACCACACCCAGCTCATTGTTTGACTTATTGTAGAGACGAGGTCTCGCCGTGTTGCCCAGGCTGGTCTCGAACTCTTGGGCTCAGGCAATCTCAAGTTTTCTTTTTTGACACAAAACCATCTACTTGTCACAGCCATTCAAACATACAAGTTTAGGCACAGCCACAGGCGACACGTTATACCACAACTGGGCACCAGTGAGTTCGAGGGCTTCCTGCAACCACTGCAGTCACCCAGGTGGCTCAGCACAAGTTAATGTAGCAAGTTGTGCTGACTGGTTCACCGCCAACACAAGCCCTGGATGCATCAGACCCTGGGCAGATTCCAGGCGCTGGTGAGGCCCCAAGTCTGCAGCCCAAAGTCCAGGGCGGGCCCCCACTGTGAGGGCCAAGGCCTCCCGGCAAGCCCAGTTGAAGCAGGGGCAAGCTCCTGGATGTGCACGTGACCCCAGCTTCTGTAAGCTACAAGGAGGCTCATCAAGGAAGGTGATGCCTGCCCCATCCCATCTGCCGCTGGACTGAGGCGGGGTGCGCAGGGTGCCTCCACGCCGCAGCTGTTGCTGTGCTACACATCCGAAGAGCCCAGAACAAGAACTGGCCGCCGGCTCCTCACAAGGACAGCCACAGGGCTTTGTCCCATGGCACAGCTTCCTGCCCGTCAACCCTGTGTTCCAGCACAAGTGGGCCTGTGCTGCCTGCACCAAAACAAACGCCTGTTTGTGTGAGAATGCCACGTTTACACTCCGAGAAGCCTGTACTTGTTCAGTCTTGAAAACTCTTCCCACGAGTGCTCCGCCTGCTCTTGAATCTCTACCTATCGTCATGTGTGTCCTCGGCCTGTGGCTGGAGGTGGCGGTTACTGTGTTTTCACATTATCTTACCAAAGGGGTTAAGTGTCTCCAGGCAGAAACAAAGAACCATAGGTCGCTCCTGTTTCTTTTTTTACCCCTTTAAACAAACTTATTTTAGTGTTGTGGGGTACAAGTGAGGGTTTGTTATAAAAGTAGGCTGCACGCAGATGATGTCTGGGCTTCTAGCTGGCCCTCTCCCCCCTCGGGAGTGGAGCAGGTGCCTGAGTACCGCTACTTGCTCCCCTCCTTCTTCCTCCCCTCACTCCCATTTCTTAGAAAGTTTCTCCTCATAGACAGTGGCGAGTGTTCCTGGAATGCTTTCCATGATGTTCCCAGTGTAGCCGTTCCATGCTGACTACTTTATACCTGCGTAGTGATTATCAAGCAAAACGTTGACCACACAGCTGACTCCTCTGGTCTGTGACACCTGGGACACCGGAAACCCCTTCCCGGGTGACACCTGTCCTTCCTGGGGTCTGTGGATGAGGAGCAGGGGTTTACTGGTGTTTCCCAGCATCTGTCCAGGAAGCTGGACTGGCTACACAGCCACCTCATACACGAGGGAGGAGCTGAGGGAGACCATTCCGAGGAAAACAGTGAATGTGCTCGTTTCCAGAAGACCTAGATTTATAAAGTAGCCAATTCCCCAACCCTCAACCAAAAACAAGTACCATTTCCATCTGTCCCAGGGTAGTTTTCAGTGTTACTAACACTTTACACCTTACTTTCAGAGGTCACCCTGCTTGCAAGCCAAATCTCTGCTGCCTCGGGCCTGGGACCCATCTTCTAGAACACGCTCCAGGCCTGAGCCCCAACTTCCAGGCTGCTGGGCACAGAGGAGATGATGTGCTCAGGGAAGAAGGCCATGTTCACTGGCTGCTGCCTCAGAAACCGAAGGAATTCCAGTCTCTTCTCAGACACAGCACCCTCTGTGCAGGGCTGCTCCAGGAGAACAGAGGCAGCGACTGCCATCCTAGCAGAACGCGCAGGAGAGGCTCAGTCCTTGTGGTCCTCCAGGCCCAGTCTAGGCTGCCTTCTGCTTCTGTTCTTCCTGTGGGAGGAGCGAGGAAGGCTCAACACCTGATGCTGCCTCCCCTTGCGAGTCTGCAGGGGCCCTGGCACTGTCTCTGCCCATGTTCTGGCCACAAGCTTGAGGGTGCACTGGGTCATCACTATCTACTTCCTTCCCCTTCCTTCCTTTCTCCACAGGTGGGGATGACATTCTCTGGAAACGCCTGAGGCTTGACTCACGAGAACACCACTGCCCGAGATTTTCGCGACCCAGGCTCAAAGCGGCCCCTACCTTGACAGTCTTCTCCAGCTGGGACAAGGCCTCCTCATACCGAAGGACCAGTGGCTGCAGCAGCTCATGGGAGAGCTCATGGCGCTCTAGCTTGGGTGTCCCGGCATCACTCAGCATCCGCAGAAACCTTCTCTCCTGGAGGGAAACTCATAAGTCGAAAGGGGTCCCTGGGCCAGCTTTGTCACCCTCAGGCAGCAGAAGCCCCGCCAAGACCCTCATGGTCTCACCTGCACTTTGAGGAGCAGCGTAAAGGCCTGTCCAGTCTGTCCAGCTCGGGCAGTCCTCCCAACTCTGAAATCAAGCACAGCCATCTCCAGATGACAGCCTCCCACACTTTAGAGATCCAGTAAACGACGGTTTCTCTCCAGGCCCACCTCGATCCAAACCACGTGTGGTATTCCCACAGGTGGTGATCTAACCCCCAAACAGCTGTTGCCAGCCCATCTCACCGGTGCACGTAGGTTCGCGGATACTGGGGAGCATCATAGTTGACCACCAGCTCCACGCCTTGCACGTCGATGCCTCGCGCTGTGGCATCGGTGCTGATGAGGCTGCAAGACACAGCACCGTGGGCCCTGCCTGAGCTGGAACAGGGACACCCACACCTGCATCCGGCCCTGCTGGGAACTGGCGGTCATGGAGTCGGGGTCCGAAAGAAAGTGCCCTCCGGAGAGCCCTGGCCGACACACCTGGAGTATCCCACCCCACAGAGCAGGTCCCGGCCCCCCAGACTCACAGCTGGATTTTCCCCTGTTCGAACTGCTTCAGAATCGTCTTCCTCTGGCCAGGCCCGTAGCGGGAAGAGAACTCAGCCACATTCACACCCCCAAAAGCTTGCACGAGCAGGAAAAGCCTGGGAACAGAAAAGGTTGGGGCCAGAGGCACGAGGACCAGACCTGCCTCCACCACGCCCACCCAGCTGGGCCTCACCTGTGGGAATTCTCTCGGGAGTTGGTAAAGCAGAGGATCCTCGGGAAGTTCATCTTCAAGACCAAGTGCAGAATGACCAGCGGCTTGGAGCTGAGGCTGCAAGGCACATAGTGGTGCTACGGGGCACAGCAGGGGTTGGACGGGAGTCCTGGGCACGTGGGCATGCCCCCCTGCCCTCGCCGGACCCCGCTCACCGTGAGGCCTGCAGGGAAGGCGTACTTCCCATTTGAGTTCCCATCCCCGTCTTCAGGGCCCCTGCGGGCCACGCTCGTGGAGAACAGCCGGGGCTGGTGGAGCCCCAGCTGCTGTAGCTTCTCAGGGTCCTGGGTCAGCGTGGCTGAAAAAAGCAGCTTCTGCAGTGGCATCTGAGGACAGCAGGTGCTGGAAGAGAAGGGAGCAGTGTAGTGCCCTGCCAACTGGCCCTCCTGAATTCCAGGGAGAGATTTCCACGACTGCGCCCCACAAACACCACACCAGGTCAAGAGCTCCGTGCTTCTGGCTCCCGTGACACGAAGTGGTTCTTCGAGCCAGACTCACCCAGCCTCAGGGTAGCTAGGTCCCAAGTCTGATACTAGTACCTGGCAGCTGTCACAGCTGAGGGCTGTCTTCTTTGGAGCAGGGCACAGGGGTCCAGAGGGCCCTTGCTCTGGAAGGCTGCTGCCACCACTCGTGGCAACCAGGACTGGTGCATGCTGTCAATCATCCGGTCAGCCTCATCAATGATCTACGGGAGACAGGAGGCCGGGACTGGGTGGTTGGCGGGCTCACTGCTGAGGTCAGCCCCCAGCTTGAGACCAAGCGTCTAGACAGTGCCTACCAGGAAGCGGAGCTGCTGCAGGTGGAATCCTGGAGTCTGGTCGATGTGGTCCACCAGGCGGCCAGGAGTGGCCACCACGATGTCTGCCAGGCAGCGGTAACCGTTGGCTCTGCAAACCAGATTGTGGCTTGACAGGAAACAACTTCCTCCAAGGCCCCTCAGACAGCAAGGTGCGGCCTGCCTCAGTCCACAGCCCTGAAGCCACCCCATGTGGGGAAAGTAAAAGGTAGCACCTCACAAACACCAGGTAGCTGGACGTGGAGCCACCCCGCTTGTGCCACATGTGCCTCAGCCCTCCCATGGGGCTCACCAGGGACCTTCCTGAAGAGCCTGCCACCAGCAGAACCTACGTTTTCTGGACGAGGCTTTCCTGCTCCTTGGCCAATGGCTTCTGCCCAGTAACCAGGGCGACTCGCAAAGGAGTGGTGTCCGTATAGATACTGAACACTTTGCTCACCTGGAGAAGAAACCTGTCACCAGCCAGGAAGCACCTGCTGTTCCATTACCGTAAACAGGACTCTGGGTCTACAGTGGGTCACTTAGGACCAAGCGCCGTGCATGTCCAGCAGCAGCTGAGGACGGCAGTAATGTCCTCAAGGCGCAAGAGCCACACACCTGCTGGGCCAGCTCCTTGGTGGGCAGCACGACCAGGGCGCGAATGTGGCACACAACTCTCTGCAGCAGGGCCTGTAGGGCAGGAGTGACTCTGTCAGGAAGGTCGCCTGTGTGCTCTGCTCCCTGCTGCAGAGAAAGGGGACCCTCACACCCACCTGCACCACAGGGATGACAAAAGCCAGAGTCTTCCCACTGCCCGTTGGGGCGGAAACACAAAGGTCACTGGGCTGGGAGCCGCCTCTGCCCACCAGAAACCCACTGGCTGTGCTCTCCAGGAGGACGGGAATCACAGCCGCCTGGACTGAACAAGGAAAGGCAAGGGGCAAGTCACGTTTACGCCAAGACCAGCTGCCTTCCCACCTGTGAGTTCTGGGCCGGGCCGCTCTGCTGGAGGCCCAGGAATGTCTCTCCCTCTAGGAGGGCCCAAGGGCTGCTAGGCTCAGCTGGCCCAGTGTTCATTAGGAGCCAGGAACCCAAGGAGGCCAAGATGGTACCTGACGTGGAACGTGGCACGGGCTCCCATGCTGTGACCGCTGCTCTGTATGAAGATAACCTAAGTGTCCCCCCACCACCTGCCTAGGACTTGGGGGCACCTGGAAAGTAGGACGAGATGCCGTGTGCCCGCAGCTGCTTCTGCAGGTCAGGGTGAACCTCAGGGATGTCCTCAAGAGGAACCAAATCTTCGGTGACATTCTTTCTGACGTGGCTTGGCTCAGCTAACCACGTTGGCAGGAAAGGCTGGACCTACCACAAAAGAGAAAGAAAAGATACCGGGAAACAGTTCCAGGCCGCCCTGAGTTGGGGAGTTGAGTGTGCAAAACCAAGAACTCAGGCTAGAGGAGGAAGGCCCAAAAAGCCTTCTACCTTGTCTGTATTCCTCCTCAAACTCCAGACCACATTCTACACAAGGCCCCAAAGAAACTTAAAGGTACACACAAGCAGATGCTGCTCCTTAAACAAACCTCCCAGGAGGGTCCCGACAAGCCACAGAGGCTTCCACACTCGGGTACCCACAAGGCCCTCTGTGACTCCCACACGTCTGTCCCGGCAAGGCAACCCACTGCAGGCCTCTGCCCCCTCGGATCCCCAGGCAGTGACCTGGCTTCCTCCCAGCTTCTGTCTTGCACGCCTGCCTTGCCCGTGCCTGATCTCTCGCCTTCTTCCACAGCAAGAAGTGGGTACTACCCGAGATCTCTTTACCGCGCATAAAGTTCACAGAAATGCCCGCCTGCTACAAAGACACCGAGGCCAAAGAGACCGGAGCACCCGCGCTCTGATTGTGCGGTGGGGACGGGGAGCAGGACCAGCAGTCCC
>NW_007250917.1:229792-246331 GCF_000164805.1 Carlito syrichta | reverse complement strand
GGCCCTGCTGGAGCGCGGAGAGTTGTTCGTGGGCCCGCTGCCCTCCGAGGAAGTGGCAATGGCGGGTGAGCTGCGCGGCGCCTGGGCTGCTCAGCGGTCCAGTCGGGGGAGGCTGTGACGCCCCGGGGGGACGCCCGGACCCGGGTGGGCTGGCGGAGGGCGGCGGCGTGGTGACCCGGCGGCTCGAGTCGCTCGGGCAGGGCTGACGGCCTCCCTGCGCGCTTCCTCCCTTCTGTGGCCTGATGCTGCCCAGCGCTCGCGCCAAGCGTCGCTGTAGGTCGGGCTTTGCGTCCGGGCCCTTGGGACGTCTGGGTCTCGGGTAGAGTGGGGGACCGTGGCTGCTGTCCGTTTGCAGGGCTCTGGGGACCGTGGGTACCTGTGTCCGCGCGTCGAGGCTGAGCAGAGGGCAAGGGGGGTCGGGTCGAGACCCGGCTGGGCCTCCGTGTGGGCTGATCACGCCTCTCCCCCGCCTGCAGGGTCTCGGGGAGCCACGTACAAGTACAAGGTGTGGATGCGACATCGCTATCGCAGCTGCTGCAGCCGCCTGGGGGAGCTTCTGGCCCACCCCTCCTTCCAGGTTAAGGTGAGTCTTGGGGTCGCTGGTCTTGCATCACCTTTGCCCCTGCACTCTCAGCTCTCCACTAAGTAGATGCATCTTGTGCACTCATCCAGGTAAGGATACCCGCTTTCCCGGCTAGCTTAGGAAGCGGCCTCATCTTGTAACCGGAAACACATTGGCCAGTCTGTGCCATTCGTGGCTGAAAAGAAGTAATCAGGACCAGAAATCACTCCAAGTGTAGTGAGATAGTTCATATGTGCTCTCATGGCGCCCACACTGTGCGCAGCCGCAGGAGCAGTCGCCAACTTTCTCACCACTTTGCTGAGATAGTCACATGTCATGTGCCTTAGAGTCACACAGCAGTCACCACCATGTGATTCTAGGTGGTCGTCATTGCCCAAGGATAAGTCACACACCCTCAGCAGCCGCTCCTCATGCTACAACCCAGGCTTGTGCGGCTGCTGTTTCAGCGGGCTTGCTGTTTCTAGATGTCCTGTGTGAGTGAGACAGTGTGACCTGCAACCTTTTGCATCTGGCCTCATTCGCTCCTCCCGATGTGTTCGAGGTCTGTTCCGTCAAATGCCTCAGCACTTCATTTTTCCTTATGGCCCAGCGGCGTCTCTCTACACAGTCCACCACACTGTGCGTGTCTGCTAGTATGCTGAAGTTAGGCTGCTCCCTGCCTTTGGCTACAGATGTTCACGTACCGGCTTTTGTGTGAGCATTTTTGTCTTGCTCAGACACGTTCCGCAAGTGGTGTTGAGGGGCGTGCAGTGACCCCCTGGCTCACGGAGACTGTCTCCCTCGGCAGCTGCGTTTTGCTCCCAGGCAGCGCAAGAGGGTCCTGTGCCTCCCATGTCCTCACTAGCTAAATCTCTGGCCATAGTTGAGCCCCTGGTTTCTAGACTCGAAGGGGGCATTGCGTGAATACGCACTTCCAGTTTCTCACAGGAGCCGTAGCTCTGTTTCAGCCGGCCCCCATTTGCTTGTGCAGCCGTGGGCTCTAGCGAGGGTCACAAGTCTGCTTTAGACGGCTGCGTGCACAGGCCCCGCTGCCCCTGCCGTCCCACCCGTAGCTGTGTTGCCTCGTGGTGTTGCCTGGGCTGAGGCATCAGGCTTGCAGCCCTGGGTGGGAGCTTCTGAGCCTTGCTCTGGGTCAGGTACCCACTGGCTTTGCCCACGTGTTTCACAGCCATCCCCAGGGTTCATGGTGGCATTCTCATTATGGCCAGCAAGAGCAGGCAGGTGACCGTACAACGCAGGCCTGGCCAGTGTACACTCTCAGCCTCGATTTGAGCCCCGCACTTTGCTGACCTGACGTCTCGCCCGATCGTTCTCCTAGAGTGGGATGTGGA
Source organism: Carlito syrichta (assembly GCF_000164805.1). Classification (NCBI taxonomy): domain Eukaryota; kingdom Metazoa; phylum Chordata; class Mammalia; order Primates; family Tarsiidae; genus Carlito; species Carlito syrichta. The sequence goes on along the minus strand of NW_007250917.1, from coordinate 244,417 downwards.
AGCCGAGAGCGGTGGCAGGCGGGGCCCTCTTCTCCCCAGCCCTGGGCTGGTTGTGGGGGCTGCCTGGCTGGGCCTGGGGCTGTCTGCAGGGTGGGGTGTTACAGTCACTCTGCTTGCACTCCCAGGAGCTGGCTCTCAGCACACTCATGAAGTTTGTGCAGCTGGAAGGAACGTGCCCCCTGGAGAAGCCCAAGTGGGAAGGCAACTACCTGTTCCCCCGAGAACTCCTCAGGGTGAGGGCTATGCTGGGAGTCCTGGGTGGGTCCTTGGGGCAGGCGGAGCCTCCTGACTGGGTGGTTGGACAGGGCTGTTGACTGTGACACTTCTCCTCTGCCAGCCAGGCACGTGTGGCTGGCTGCTCCGTGTCTCCTTGGTGGTCTGTTGACTGTGGGGGGGGCATGGCCGGGGGCTGCCTGCCCGGGTACTGTGGGCTGCACAGGGGCAGAGGCACTCACCCTGTCTCGCCCCCAGCTGGTGGTAGGGGGCCTGCTCTCGCCTGAGGAGGACCAGAGCCTGCTCCTCTCCCAGTTTCGGGAGTACCTGGAACACGATGACATTCGCTACCACACGATGCAGGCAGCCATGGATGCTGTGGCCCAGGCCCCTGACCGGCACCCTGAGGTGAGCACCCAGTCCCAGCGCCAGTGCCGTTCTGGTGCCTCCCAGGGTGGTGGGTGGGCAGCAGGTGGCAGGTGGCGTCCCAGCACTGAGGCCTGGCCCGGCAGGTGCCCCCCACCTTCTGGAACAATGCCTTCTTGCTGCTGTCTGCTGTGAGCCTGCCCCATCAGGAGCCGGCCGTCACCAGCTTCTACGTGAAGCGCACAGGTGAGTGTTCTGGGTGGGCAGGGCGTCCCCAGGCTCCTCTTGCATGTCGTGTGATCCTTGGCTCTTTTGCAGAGCTGTCGAACAAGTGGAAGGTGGCTCATCGGAAGGTGAGTAGCCTTGGAGGGCGGGTTCTTCCGGGGCTCAGCCTCTTTCAGGCGGATGGAACCAGCCCGGGGCAGGTGCTGTGTGTGTAGGTGCTGCATGTGCAGATGCTGCTTGTGTGTGTACACATGGGAACCCTCTGGAGACCCAGGTGCAGGTCTACACGTCACATGTGGGATCCTCCATAGACCCACCTTCACTCTGCTTCCCCAGAGGAAACTTAGGGCAAAGGTGGCAGCTCGCACAGCCCCCAGTGTCACTCAGGAGCAAGCATGCGAGGAGACTGCGGGTGGGATCTGGGACTTGGCTACGTGTAGATTCCGTGGACAGTTTTAGACGTGGTGTGCTCCTTGCTGCATCCACAAGGCGTGCTTACTCCCGTGTCTCGCAAGGCCTTTCCTGGCCTTTCTGAGACCTGTGGTCCAGGGGCTGGCAGAGGTCCTGCCTGAGCTGGGGTGGAAAGGGGCTGGGCTCTCGAGGCCACCCTGGCAGCTGCCCTGGGCTGGGGGTCTTGGGCTGGGGAGGGCAGTGAGTGCAACCTTGACCCATTGCAGGAGCATAGGAAGACCTTCCAGGCCATGTGGCTTGGTTTCCTCAAGCACAAGGTAGGGTGGGCAGGACCGGGTCCCTTGGGGGTGGGGCCGGGTCTTCAGGGGTGGGGGGCTGTGCCCTGATCCGCCTGCCGCCCCAGCTGCCCCTGAGCATCTACAAGAAGGTGCTGGTGACCATGCATGACACCATCCTGCCACACCTGGCACAGCCTGCACTCATGATTGACTTCCTCACCGGTGCCTACGATCTCGGTGAGCGCTGGTTGTGCCCAAATTGTCCATTGCTCACGGGGCCTGGGGAGTGCCTAGCACCCCCAGCAGTGGCCTCGGGCCTTGGGTCAGGCCTGCTTCTGTATCCTCCCTTTCTCGAGTGGGGAGGGGAAGATGATGCGGTGGGGGCGGCACCCGGGGCAGGCAGGGACCACATCTGTCTGTTTGCAGGGGGCGCCGTCAGTCTCTTGGCCTTGAATGGGCTGTTTGTCCTGATTCACGAGCACAATCTGTGAGTGGGCATGTGTTCTTCCATTCCTCCCTGTCCCAGGCTGGCCCTTCAGGGCTCAGGGTGTTGGAACCCTGGGCCTGCCCAGGTGGTGGGGGCTGCGGCAGCCTCTGGCCTTGGACTGTGGTCCCGACCCTGTCCCCCATGGCTCCCTGTCCCTGCTTCCCACCACAGGGAGTACCCCGACTTCTACCGGAAGCTCTATGGTCTCCTGGACCCATCCATCTTCCATGTCAAGTACCGTGCCCGCTTCTTCCACCTGGCTGATCTCTTCTTGTCATCCTCGTGAGTGCTGGGGAGCCTGACTGGGCCTCCGTGCCTGGGGTCCTGGGCCACCCAGCTCTGTGGGCCTACGGTTTTGGCCACAGAGGGCGTGGGGGCTGGCGGTGGGGGCTGGCTGACTTGCCCATTGCCCTACCCAGCCATCTCCCTGCCTACCTGGTGGCTGCCTTTGCCAAGCGCCTGGCCCACCTGGCCCTGACAGCCCCACCCGAGGCCCTGCTCATGGTCCTGCCCTTCGTGTGCAACCTTCTGCGCAGGCACCCGGCCTGCCGTGTCCTGGTGCACCGGCCACAGGGCCTTGGTGAGTCACGTGGGCACCTGGGGGCCCTCCCCAGTTCTGTGGCTGGGGCCTGGCCTGGGAGACGGGTGGCAGTCGAGCCCCTGCATCTCATCCCCAGAGCTGGATGCTGACCCCTATGACCCTGCAGCAGAGGACCCAGCCAAGAGCCGGGCCCTGGAGAGCTCCCTGTGGGAGCTGCAGGTGCGTGCCCCCTGCCCTGAGCCCCTCCCTGGGGCTTGGGCCCTGTGGCTTCAGGCCCCGCGTCACCCTCTCCCTGGGTGTTGGAATGGCTGGTGGACATGGCCTTGCCGCCTGCCCCTGTGCTTTGCTCATCTATTGCTGGCAGTGCAGGGTGGCCACATTGGGGTGCTCGGCTGGTCGCACTGGCGCAGGTGCTGCCACCTGATGGCTCCCGCATGCCCCCAGGCCCTCCAGCGTCACTACCACCCCGAGGTGTCCAAAGCTGCCAGCGTCATCAACCAGACCCTGTCGGTCCCCGAAGTCAGCATCGCACCGCTGCTGGAGCTCACAGCCTACGAGGTGAGGGGCCAGGTGGGGCTCGAGAGCCAGCGCCAGGGCCAGGGCCAGGCTGCTGAGCACGCCTCACTGTCATACCTCACAGGTCTTCGAGCAGGACTTGAAGAGGAAGGGCCCCGCATCACTGCCGCTGGAGTTTGTTCCCGCGCGGGGCCTGCTGGGGCAGCCAAATGACCTCTGCACCCAGCACTTCACCCTTGGCTGACTCCGTCCTTGTGAATAAACGCTTTCTAGGCGCTCGGCTCAGGTGTGGCCTGTGGCAGCTTTGTGCCTGTGCCAAGTGGGCCTCACAGCTGCTGCCTGCCTGGAGGAAGGTGTTGTTAGCTCCTGTCTTCTCTGCAGTCAGGGTGGCGGGGACCTGACCGACTGGGGCCTGCAGGCAGATGCCGCTGCATACCACATGCGGTGTGGGTATGGTAAGCGGTGTTGGGTCTGTGGCACGTGTGAGAACGTGTGGCATGTATGTACCTGTGTGAGTGGCTGGAGTGTGGGAGGGCGTATGAGTGAGCGCCAGTGACCTGCATGTCTGGCTTTTCTGGGAACCACCGAGGCAGACAGCGGGTCAGCAGGGGTGAGGAGTTGCCGCCTCTGGCTGCTGCACATTGGCCCCTGGTCTCATTTCTGACATGCTTATTTTTCAGGACCCTGATTGTGCCATGGTATTGCAGCAGCAGGGAAATGCTTTCATTCAAGGACAGGAGGGCCCGCCAGGCACCAGGGCACTGGGCATGGCAGGCGCCCTGGGGAGTACAGGTCCTGAGGGAGAGGAAGCCCTGGCTGTGTCCGTGCAGTCCCGCTGCAGGGCTGCTGCTGGGGTCTCAAAGAGCGGCTCCACCGACTGAAGGACCCTGCGTGTGTCCAGGCGGGCCCTCAGGGCGCAGAGTGGTAGTAGGGACAGGGGCTCACTCCCTGAGACTTGGAGATGCTAGTGCAGCCTGTGCACCCCGCTGGCTGCTTCCCCTGCCTGGCTTCTACCCCAGTCTGATGCTGGCCACAGCCACACCCCTTTGGCTCTGCTCTAGTGCCACTTGGGCCTGTTTGCATGTGGTCTAGGGCCTGCCTGGGCACTGTGTTCCTATTTAGGTGCACACTTGGGGACAGCGGGTCTCACTCATGTCTGAGCCACATCCTTCACTACCTCACAGACTTTTCTGCCCACACAAGCAGCCAGGGATATAGGTTCATACCTGCCTGAACGTGGGGCAGCCACAATCCCTGGGCTGGCTCCGACCCTGAGGGGCAGGGCCGGGCCAGGAGGCCAGTGTTCTGAGCTCATGAGGCCAATAGAGGCTGCTGCAGCCTTGCCTAATTCTCAGCCTGAGGCTCCCAGGCACTGTGCTGGGCCCCAGGCTTTCCAGAAAGCACTAGTAAGAATCCAGGCCGGGCTCGGTGGCTCAGCCTGTAATCCCAGCACTTTGGGAGGCTGAGGCGAGTGGATTGCCTGAGCCCGTGGGTTCAAGACCCACCTGGGCAACTTGGCGAGACCTCATCTCTACAATAAATCAAAAACTAGCCGGGCGTGGTAGCGCATGCCTGTAGTTCCAGCTCCTTGGAAGGCTGAGGTGGAGGGATCACTGGAGCCCAGCAGGTTGAGGATGCGGTGGCCGGGAGCGTGCCACTGCACTCCAGTCTGGGTGACAGAGTGAGACTCCGACTCAAACAAAACAAAAACAAAAAGAATCCAGTTTATAACCCAGGTGACACTGAGGATGTTGCCAGATGTTGCCAGATGTCAATGTCTGTGGTTCGGTCTAAATCCAGGTTGCGTGCCGTCTTCGGAGACGTCTTCTGCAGCCCAGGGCCTTGGCCCCTCTACCCTTCCACAGCCTTGGCTCACCTGTCAGGGTGAGGGCCATGGCGTCCAGGCACACCCGGCCCAACCCCACCACTGTTCTCTCTTCAAGAAGTTTTTGCCGGTCTGTGTGCTGGTGCACGACCTGGCGAGGCTGGAAGGCAGGGTAGCCGCTCAGGGAGGGCCCTTGTGAGAGCAGACCTTGCTCACCCACTGGGTTGGGGGCTGAGCCCTGACCCCAGGATTGTAGGTGTGATACCACCTGAGACAGGGTCTTTGCGGTGATCGGGTGACAGGATACTGGGGGCTCGAGTCTAGCAGGTGGCAGCTACCATGAGGGGTTGTGGATGCAGGCACTAGGAGACAAAGGAGCGGCCAGGAGAGGCTGCAGGTATTGGCTCTTAAAGCCAAAGAGCCGCCCTGTCTGTGAGAGAACAGCCAACCTCAGGCTGAGGATGGAGACGACTGCAGCCAGACTCCACGACTATCACCCAGCCCCCCACCCCGGCTGTGATGCTGCTCCTGGCTCCACAGGCTCAGGTGCCACCTGACATGTTCTGGTGGAATTGACAAAACAGGCTCAGGGAAGGGGGTTCTGGTGGCGGGTGTCACGGGACAGCTTCAGGTGTAGCCAGATCCAAGTGCCAGAGTCATCCATGCTGTTTTAGCAATGTCCCAAAGTGTCACGGGTCCTAGCTTCAGGGCCCCATGGTGGGAGCAGAGCTCCCCAGGGCGGGTGGAAGTGGGCAGGTTGGCTAGACATCTTGACCCTAATCTCTGCGGGAGCCAGGCAGATGACACACGTGGGCTGGGTTGGCACGGGGCACATAGGGAGTGGGGGGCACTGTGGTAGGCTGGCCTCTGCCTGGTGGGAGGAGCAGGTGTGGAGGAAGACAGACAGGCCTTCAAGGTCCCCTGCATCCTTGCCCTGCTGACCTGGGACCTGAACGTTCCTGACCCCTAGGTATGTGGGGGGGGCGCTAGAGCAGGCTGAGTGCTCCAGTGAGTTTGTCTGCGGCCTCCAGGCCTATCTCGGAGGGCTGTCTCATCCCCACCCCGCCTGCCTTCTGTATGCACAGGGTTTCTGCTCCCAGCTCAGGGTGCTGTCTGAGGCCTCCTGCGTGGGGCCAGGTGGACCTGGAGACACTGGGCCGGGCCCACGGGGCAGATGGTGCTCTGGGGAGTGAGGGGTGCTGGGCGGAACACTCCCGCCAGAGACTCCCAACCTGGTGCTGCCGTCCCCTGCCCTTGGCAGCTTCCGATGACCTTCCTGTTGGGGGCTGGTGTCCCAGGAATGACCTTGAGCACTGGCTCAGCTGCTGCGTGGTGAGAAGCCTGAGGCCTGGCTGGCTCTTGCCTCCTGGGGTTTGTGCTCCGACTTGCGCCCTGCAAGGCTCTATTGGAGCAGGCTGTATTGGAGCAGGCAGAGGTGGGCACGGTGGGGCTGGAGCCTGGGACTTGGCATTTCTGAGAGCGATGTCAGTACTGCTGGCCCCAGGCTAGGTTTATTTCCAAGTTGCAGTTTGCTCTTGCCTTTTGGGGCCAAGAGTTTTTGCTTTTTGGTCTAAAACATTCTCAAGGCCCTTGGAGAGCTGCGTCTCCCCAACCTTGGCGGTCATGACTCTGTACTGGCCCTCAGTGGCTTTGAAATGGATGACATTTATCTTGCAGGCAGAACGACAGTGGGTCTTCTTTCAGAGTAATTACACTTTATCGATCGCCAAGGATGAAATAAGCAAATCTCCCATAAGCTCCCTGCTGGAATGCAGAGCAGGGCACATGCTCAGTGTGGATAGCCCTGTGGCCAGCCCCCCATGGGGACACAGCACGCAACAGATCATGCATCTCACGGGCCTCTGCCAGCCCCAATGTTCCTGCTGTCTGGCCAGACAAGACTGTCTTCCTGTCATTTGGACTCCACCCGGGCAGCTGGGCTCATGGAACCATCCCTGGACACCAGCCCCCAGGTTGCCTACATCACCGTTAGTTCCTGTCTCCCCGGCTACCCCCAAGTAAGGACATAGGCTGTCTGCTTGGAGGGTGCTGACACCCTAGGGTGAATGGTCACCTGCAGTAGCTGCCCAGTGGGAGTGGGCTGGGTGGGTGAATGGATAGCATGGAGGGTGATGGGGCCAAGTTGGCTTGGACAGTGCATCCCGCCTTTAGAGAGCGTGGCCCTGTGGTCTTCTGTCCCCAGGCCTGACATTGCTCCCTGACCAAGGTTGTTGGTCCGTTTTCCTCACCACGGTTTGTCAATTCACTCATTCCTTCATCAGTGACTGAGTGGCAGATTGATTTCCAAAGATGATAGGTGTTGGGACCTGCATTCCTTCCCTGTGAACCCGGGGCATTTGGTATTTGGTCAGGAGAGACCCGAGGTCACAAGGGGGCATGACCTCTACCTGGTCCCTGTAACAACGACTGCACTGTGACGACTCTGGCAGCCTGAGGCCTCCCAGTTGAGCCCTGCCCGGACTGCAGATCTGTGCACAGCAGGCTGGCACTGTCGTCCCAGGTGCCACATCCTAGCTTCTTTGCTACAAGCAGGAGTGGACGACTGAAAAGAAAGGAACCTGACGGGGTCTGGAAAGCCTGGGGGCCTCCAGGAGTGGTCTTGGCAGGGACCTGAAGTCATGGTGGGAAGCACCGTGGCTCGCGCAAAGGCCCCGGGGCAGGAAGGCTGAGCAAGGGCAGAGGGCTAGAGGGGGCAGAGCACAGGGAGGTTGCCTCAGTGCTCCTGTGGCGTGAGGGACACTCAGCGCCTTTGTTCCTCCTCCAGGTGGTGTCCTGGGCACTCGAAGCTTCTGCTCAGGAAGGTGCTGGATCAGCCCAAGTAGCCGTGGCTCCAGCTGTGATGGGTCTCCATGGTCTCGCCTAGATGAGGGGTGTGGGTGGTCCGACCCTCGTCTCCTCCGTTTTCTTTTCTTTAGCTGTTTAGGATTTCTCAGTCTGTCCAGTGAGGCCGAGGGTCTCCCCCACCCCTTCCCCCTGCCATGGTTTCCTGGGCTTCTGACAGGGGCTAAGGGGATTAGGAGATTCCAGCTGGGCTTTCCCTGGTGCCAGGAATTTAGAGAGGCCTGAAGTTTCCATGGTGGTTCTGGGTGACGCCAGAAGACTTGGGTGCTGTCCGGGCTGGGTGGGCGAGTGGAGGCTGCCAGGCCCCCCCGTGGGTGTCACCCCAGGGTGACAACTGCATTCCAGGAGGTCTGCCTGGAAGCTGCTACCCCCTTCCCCAGACCTAGGGTCAACCCCGCCTGGATCCCAAATCTCCTGGGGTTCACAAAGCAGTCTCACGTCCCCTGGAAGGGGCCTTTTGTAGGGCAGGGGTGGGTGGAGTGAGAGCCAGGAGGCAGAAGTTCCCCTGTCCAGCCCAGCCTATGTGGGTGGGGAGGGGGGACTGGGGGTTGGGTGGCACACAAGGCATGTCCCAGGGGGCAGTTCTGCACCCTGGGGAGGACGTGGGGACAGCAGAGAGCCTACGCTTGCATGCCCGTTTGGGCTCAGCGCTGGCTTCCCGAGCATCCACTGGTCACAAACTGGTGCTCGGATCACTGTGTGTGGAATATTTAACCGTGTCCTTGGAGGTTAACCGTGTCCTGAGGGTGGTCTCGTGTCTCCCCATGGCAGGCGGGATACCCCATCCCCGGCACACCAGGCATAGCACATAAGGCCTGGTTCTTCTCACCACGGAGTCTTTGGAGCTAGGGTCATGTGGCCCTGGCTGGCATGGCCTCGGGCTGCTGTGGGCACGCACGCATGAGTGGGCCCAAGGATGGCATCCTCCCTGCACTCCCAGCCTCTACGGGAAGGCTCTGGTGTCACCTCCTGCATCCGTGGACTCTTCTTTGGTGACAGGCCCTGAGCTTTCCCTGGGGAACGCCCCGCTGCCTGCAGTCCCTCGATCCCAGGGGCCTCACCTGGCCTGGCTCCTCCCCAGGCCACCACGAGTGGGTCATGGTGCACGAGTGCCCGGTGCAGAGGCTGTGAGCTTCCCAGGAGGCCTGAGGCAAGGACCCCAGCGACGGTAGCCCGTTGGGAGGTGAACCCAGGAAGCACCAGGAGTTTGGATGTGCATGTGTGAATTCACATGTGTACAGGCATTGTGTGTGCATACATGCCTGTGTATATGCACACTTGCATGCATGTCCGCATGCATACATGTCCACTATGTGCTAGTTCATGCATGCATGTATGTGTATGTGTTCATGTGTGTATGCATGAGATCATGTGTATATGAGCATGCATGAGAGTATATGTGTGCATGTACTGACTGCATGCATACATGAACACGTTTGCATGTGCACACATGGGGTCACATGTGCATAGGTGTGTCTGTATGTGTATACACATATAAGTTGTGTTTACATGTGTTTATGTATACATGTATATATGCGTTTGCGTGTATGTGTGTATGCACGTGTATGCATGAGTTTGCATTGTGAATGTGTATATGCGTTTCCTTGTGTTTATGCATTTATGAATAAGTGTGTATGAATTTGCTTGCGTGTGTGTGTAGCATGTGGTAAGGATAGTCTGGCTAGGACTGGCCACGCAGTCACAGGTAGTGCTGGTTCCCTGGTGACGATGCTCTGGTCAGCGTCGGTCTACACTCCAGTAAGGATCCCGTGGGAGGCAGACACAGCCTCCACAGTCATCGAGGTCAGAATCCTCAGCCTGGGATGTGACCTTACAGGGACAAAGGGTGTTTGCAGACGTGAATAATTGAGGATCCTGGATTAGCCGAGCGAGCCCTAAAGTCAGTCACGGGGTCCTCATAGGAGAGGGGCGGGGGAAGCCCCGAACACACAGAGGACATGGCACGAGGTCAGGCAGAGGACGAAGGGAGGCTGTCACTGCCAGGCAGTACCGAGGACTGCGGCCAACCCCAGGGCTGGGAGACAGAGGGTCCTCCCATGGCCTCTGGGAGGTGTGGCCTCCTGCCAGGATGACAGAGGTGAGGCTGCAGCTCACGGGGAGGACACATTTCTGTTGCTTGGACCATCCCGGCGGTGGAGACTCGGGACAGCAACAGGAATCCATCACACGTTCCACCCAGCCCCAGAGGGGAAAAGGGGACTGTGGTCCTGCCGGGCACTCGCCATCCTCAGGATCCCCCCTTCTCCTGGTGACTCAGCACTCCCCCTCCTCCTCCCTCCTTGGTGACTCAGCACACTTCCTCCCCATGCCCTCCTGATGACTCCTCACTACTCCTCCCCGTCCCCTCCTTATGACTCAGCACTCACCCTCCCAATCACCTCCTGATGACTCAGCACCCCTCCTTTCCATCCCCTCCTGGTGACTCAGCACTTCTCCCCTCCCTTACTAATGACTCAAAACACCTCCTTCCCCTCCCCTCCTGTTGGCTCAGCTCTCCTCCCCATGCCCTCCTGATGACTCTGGATTCACCCTCCCCATCTCCTCCTGATGACTCAGCACTCCTCCTCCCCACCCCCTCCTGGTGACTCAGCATCCCTCCTCCCTATCCCCTCCCGGTGACTCAGCACTCCTCCTCCCCATCACCCCCTGATGACTCGGGACTCCTACTCATCCCCTCCTGGTGACTCAGCACCCCTCCTCCCCATCCTCTCCAGATGACTCAGCACTCCTTCTCCTCCTCATCCTCTCTTCGGTGACTCAGCACTCAACCTCCCCATCCCCTCCTGATAACTCAGCACTCCTCCTCCCCATCCTCTCCTGATGACTCAGCACCCCTCCTCATCCTCTCTGGTGACTCAGCACTCAACCTCCCCATTTCCTCCTGATGACTCAGCACTCCTCCTCCCCATCCTCTCCTGATGACTCAGCACCCTCCCCCTAGTCCCCTCCTGATGACTCAGCACTCCTCCTCCCCATCCTCTCCTGATGACTCAACACTCTTCCTCCCAGTCCTCTCCTGGACGAGTCAGCAGTCGTCTTCCTCATACTCTTTTGGGCGATTGTCTCATATTTCCTCATTGCCTCTTGAATACTCAGCACGAGTTCCCCCTAATTTCTCGTGGAGGAATTGAACTCATCCTCCTAATTCTCTGCCGGGGGGGTCCTCCCAAGGTGGGCTGTCCTGAGGAGGACTCCTGGCGTTGCACTTCCCTGAGGTAGGCTCTGCTGAGGTGGGAACCTGAGGTCAGCTCTCTGGGGCCGAGGTCTCCTGCCGTGAGTTCCCTGAGGGCGACTTGCCAGAGCTGGGCTTTCTGGTGAGGGCACTCCTGAGGTGGGCTCTCTCTGGCGGGTTCACCTGAGGTGGTCTTTTTGAGGAGTGCTCCCCTGAGGTGATATCCCTGAGGTGGGCTTTCTGTGGTGGGCCCTCCTTGGTGGGCTCCCCGAGGTGGGCCCTGCTGAGGTTGGCATATCTGGAGTGATCTCCCTGAGACGGTCTCCCCGAGATGGGCTCTCCTGAGGTGATTTCTCCGCAGTGGTCTTCCTGAGGTGAGCTCCCTGAGGCAGGTGCATCTCAGGTGATCCACCTGAGTGATATCCCCGAGGTGGGCTCATCTCCCTGAGGTGGGCTTGCCGGGGTGGGCTCTCCTGCATTGGGCTCAGATGAAACAGTCTCACTGAGCTCGGCTCTCCTGACGTGGGGTCATCTGAGACGGGCTCCCTGAGGTAAACGCCCCGAGGTGGCCTTTCCTGAGGCGCTCTCCCGAGGGAGACTCACGTGAGGTGGGCTCTCTCGAGGTGGGCTTCCTGATGCGGGCTCATCCGAGTCTGGCCCTCCTGAGGTGGACTCGGCGGAGGTGGGCTCTCCTTCGGTGGGCTGAGGGGAGGCGATCTCCCGGAGCGGGGCTCTCCGGAGGTGGCGTTCCTGAGGCGGCTCCCGGAGTGGACCCTCCTGAGGCGGGCTCTCCTGCGTCGGGCCCTTCTGAGGCCGGCTCTCCCGAGGTGTGCTCACCTGAGGGGGTCTCCCTGACGTGGGCTCATTTGAGGCGGGCTCCGCTGAGGGGACGTCCCTGGGGCGGGCTTCCCGGAGGTGGGCTCTGCTCTCCTGAGGGCGTCTCCCCCGTGTGGGCTCGTGTGAGGTGAGCTTCCTGAGGTGGCTTCCCTCGGCAGGCTTTCCCGGGCTGACATCTCCGGGGTGGGTCCCTGAGGTGGGCTCTTCTGACGTGGGCTCTTCCGAGGCGGGCTTTCCTGAGCTGATATCCCTCCGGCGGGCTCCCTGTGGAGCATCTCCCGCGGTGGGTCAGCGGAGGTGATCTCCTTGAGGTGGCTCTTCTGAGGCAGCCTCTCCCGAGGTGGGCTTTCCCGAGGTGACCTCTCTGAGGTGGGCTCCCTGTGGTGTGCTCATCGCACGTGGGCTCTCGGTGACCTCCCCGAGCATGACGCTCCTCAGGTGGGCTCTTTGAGGGGCGTTCTCCCGAGGTGGGCTCACCTGGGGTGAGCTCCCCGAGGGGGGCTCCCCTGAGGCGAGTGCTTCTGAGGTGGGCTGCTTGAAGGTGGGCTTCCAGAGGGGGGCTCTCTGAGGTGACTTCCCTGAAGTGGGCGCTCCTGAGAGGCGCTCTCTGAGGTGATCTCCCCGAGGCCGGCTCACCTGAGGTGGGCTCACCTGAGGTGGGGTCCCTGACACCGGCTTAACTAAGGTGGGTTTTCCGGAGGTGGATTTGTGTGAGGTGGGCTCTGCTGAGGCATGCTCTGTGAGGTGGTCTTTCCTTTTTTTCTTTTTTTCGAGTTGGAGTCTCACTCGGTCGCCCAGACTGAAGTGCCGCGGCCGCTCCCGGCCACCGCAGCCTCGACCTGCCGGGCCCCGGCGATCCTTCCGCCTCAGCCTTCCGAGGAGCTGGAACTACAGGCGCGCGCCGCCACGCCCGGCTGGTCTTTGATTTATGGAGAGACGAGGTCTCGCCAAGCTGCCCAGGCGGGTCTCGAACCCGCGGGCTCAGGCCGTCCACTCGCCTCAGCCTCCCAAAGGCACGGGATGACAGGCGGAGCCACGGAGCCCGGCTGGTGATCTTCCTGAAGTGGGCTTTCCTCAGGTGGTATCCCTGGGGTGGGCTTCCTGAGGTGGGCTCTTTTGAGGCAGATTCATCTGAGGTGAGCTAATCTGAGGTGGGCTCTGCTGGGGTTGGCGTTTCTGAGGAGATTTCCTTGAGGTGGCCTCTCCTGAGGTGATATTCCGGAGGTGAGCTTCCTAACGGGGTTCCCTGAGGTGGGCTTCCTGAGGTGGGCTTGTCTGAAGTGGGCTCGGGTAGGCTCCCTGAGGTGGGCTCCCTGAGGTGGGCTCTCCTGGTATCTCTGACTTGGGCTCCCTGAGCTGGGATCGTCTCAGGTGGGCTCTCCTAAGGTCAGCTCTTCTGAGGTTGTCTCATCGGAGGTCGACTCTCCTGTGATGGGCTCCCCGAGGCGGGCTCTTCTGAGGCGGGCTCCCCGGGGCGGGCTCTTCTGAGGCGGGCTCTTCTGAGGCGGGCTCCCCGAGGCGGGCTCTCTGACGTGGGCTCATCCTCGTCGGACTCTCCTGAGGTGGACTCGTCTGAGGTGGGTTCGTCTCAGGCGTGCTCCCTGAGGTGGGTTTTCCTGAGATGGGCTCTCTTGTGGTGGGCTTCTCTGAGGAGATTTTTTTGGAAGTGTGCTCTCCTGAGGTGATACCCCTGAAGTGGGCTTTCCGTGGCGGACCCTCCTGAGGTGGGTTCTCTGAGGCTCTTCTGAGGTGGACTCACGCGGTGATCTCCCCGAGGTGGGCTCGTCTGGGGTGGGCTTTCTGATTCCAAGACGGGCTCTCCCGAAGTGGGCTCGCCTGAGGTGGCTGCCTGAGGTGACCTTCCTATAGGGGGCGCTTCTAAGGCGAGCTCATCTGAGGTGGACGCACGCCGTGATCTCCCCGAGGTGGGTTCACCGGAGGTGGGCTCCCCTGAGGTGATGTTTCTCAGGTGGGCACTTCTAAGGTGGTATCCAGAAGGTGGGTCCCCTGAGATGGGCTTTCCTGTGGTGGGCTCCCTCGGGGTGTTTCTTCTGGCCATGGGCTTGCCTGAGGTATTCTCCCTGAGGTGGGCTCTCCTGAATTGGGCCCTCCTCGGGTTGGCTCATCTGAGGTGACCTTTCTGAGGCAGGCTCTCCTGAGGTGAGCTCATCGGAGGTGGTCTCACCTGAAGTCAGCTCTCTGAGGTGGGCTTATCCGAGGAGATCCCCCCAGGGTGGGCTCATCTGGACCAGGCTGTCCTTCGGTGGGCTCCTGGAGGCAGGCTTACCCGAGGTGGGCTCATCTGAGGTGATCTCCCTGAGGGGGGCTCTCCAGAGCTGATATCCCTGAGGTGGACCTTCTGAGGTGGGCTTTCCTGTGGTGGGCTCCCTGAGGTGTGCTCACCTGAGGTGGGCTCTCCTGACTTGGCCTCTCCTCAGGCTGGCTTACCTGAGGTGATCTTTCTGAAGCGGGCTCGCCTGAGGTGGTCTCACCTGAGGTCAGCTCTTCTGAGGTGGGCTCATCGGAGGTGTTCCCCTGGGGTGGGCTCACCTTGTGGCAGGAATTTACAGAGAGAGATGGGACGCCGAGGCCAGGAGGCAGGGTCTATTTGTGCCAGCACCGGCTCAGCGGATTTGCATCCAAAGGCTGAGCCCCGGGCGCAGGGGGGCATTGCCTTTTGTACACTTTTAGCTTCTTTGTCCCCCTGATAAGGCTTGCATATTAGTAACATACATTTTCGGGTTTGTTTGTTTGCTTGTTTGTTTTTTGTTTCTTGTTTTGTTTTTGGAGTTTGAGTCTCTGTCGTCCAGACTGGAGTGCAGCGGCCGCTCCCGGCCACCGCAGCCTCGACCCGCTGGGCTCCGGCAATCC
>NW_007250917.1:228169-229772 GCF_000164805.1 Carlito syrichta | reverse complement strand
TGCCCAGGCGGGTCTCGACCCCGCGGGCTCAGGCCATTCACTCACCTCGGCCTCCCAAAGGCGCGGGATGACAGGCTGAGCCACCGAGCCCGGCCGTGTAACAATGCATTTTCATCGGGCGTTTCACAGCTCAAGGTTGCGGCGGAGTTGCACACGCACACTCCAGACTGGGGGGCTACGTCCCTAACACGAATCTTTCTGAGAACCTCTTACCTCATGGTGCTACGAGCATTCTTTCACTATTCTGGGAAGGCTTTTGTCCTGTACTAAGAGGGCCTCTGCTCTATCCTGGGAAGACCTTCATCTTACTAGGCTTGGGGGAAGGGCTCCCCCTGACGTGGGCTCATCTGAGGCGTGCTCGTCTGAGGTGGGCTCATCTGAGGTGGGCTCTCCTTAGGCGTGCTCATCTGAGGTGATATTTCTGAGGTGGGCTTTCCTGAAGTAGACTTTCCTCAGGTGGGCTCCCCTTACTTTTTTTTCTGAGGTGGGCTCTTCTTGCTTTGTTTTAGAGGTGGGATCTCACTGCCACCCAGACTATAGCGCAGTGGCACAATCATGGCTCACTGCAGCCTCGAACTCCTGAGCTCAGGCTATCCTTGAGGTGGGCTTCCTTTAAGTGCGCTCTCCTGAGGTGGGGTCTTCTGAGGTGGGCTCATCTGGGGTGGGCTCCCTTAGGTTGGTTCTCCTCTTGGTCTCCCTGAAGTGGGCTCGTCGGAGGCAGGTTGTGCTTGGTTTTGCTTGTCTAATACGGGCTCCCCTGGGGTGAGTCCTTGGGGTGTCCTCCCTGGCACCCCTGGATGCTGGGCCGCCGTTCCCACTCACGCCCACGGAGGTGGTGACCCGTGGCCTCATGACACTCCTGGAACCTTTCAACACCCCAGGCACTTGTGAGGCCTTGGGGCCAACCTGCTTGACCTCAAATTTTCACTGTTGAGCCAGGGCAACTGACTTGGTTCCCCATGCCTCAGTTTCCTCATTCATTCATGCTATACCATGCTGCAGGTACAGATGAAACCCCACTTCCGGCAGCGGCAGAGGAGAGTTACTGTCAGACCCTTGGGACATGGACATCCCAGAGCTGTGGCAGGGTGAGGTTCCAGGTGGGTTAGGGAAATAGGCCTCATGCTTGGCACTTGGAGGCTGGATGTGAGGTTGGAGTACAACAGCATGGGAGTCATCTGCAGAGTGCGCGCCCTGCTTCAGTTTCCCCATTAGCGAGGGGCCCTTCCTCAGAAGCCCTGCGGGCGCCCCGCCGGCCCTGGGCCGCCCTTCTGGCTCTTCTCACCAGCCTGGAGGCAGAGCATTGTGAGGGGTCGGAGGCAGGGTAACTTGGACCCTCCCCGGTGGGTGCCTGTCCTGGCCCCGATGGTGGCTGGGACACCAGGGCAGCCCTGGCCCCTGGGGTGGCTGCGTAGATGGTCTGTGTGCCGCTGGCCCTGCTGGGGGTGGCCCGTGAGGACTGGTGCCTGCTGGAAGAGGCTGGGCCTCTGGACAGCGGGGGGCCTGCGGGGCCCTGGTGGGATGCGCTGCTACCAGTTGCGGTCCTATCCCGGAGCCCACCCTCTCCATTCCCCTCCTCCTCCCCATTCCCTTCCCCTGCCAC
>NW_007250917.1:218561-228149 GCF_000164805.1 Carlito syrichta | reverse complement strand
CTGCCACCATCCCCCGCCCCTTCAGCCAGGCCATGCTGGTTCTGGAGTCCTGTCTACACGACCTCTCTCCTTCCATCAGTGGTGAAGGCGCCGCCTGCCCCCTTGAGCCTGCCTGCCTCCTGTGCCAACCCCCCCCGCCCAGATTTCTGTCGTCAATGGGCAGGTCTGTCCTGTCCCAGGGACTCCAGTGCCAGAGCACTGTCAGGGGCAGGAGGCCTCCCTGGCACACAGGATCCTCATCTGTTGAACTTTCTCACCTTTTTTTAGAGATGGGGTCTCACTGCCACCCAGGCTATAGTGCAGTGGCACAATCATGGCTTACCTCAGCCTCGGACTCTTGGGCTCCAGCAATCCTCCTGTCTCAGCCTCCTGAGTCACGGACTACAGGCATGCACCACTATGCCCAGCTAATTTTTAAATTTTTTTTGTAAAGACGAGTCTCAGTACGTTGCCCAGGCTGCAATGTAGAGGCATGATCATAGCTTACCACAGCCTTGAAATCCTAAGTTTAAGCAATCCTCCCACCTCAGCCTCCCAAGTAACTGGGACTACAGATGTGTGCCACCACGCTTGACTGATTTTTTGGTTTATTATAGAGATGCGGTCTCACTCTGTCACCCAGGCTGGAGTGCAGTGGTGCAGTCAGAGCTCACCATAGCCTCCAACTCCTGGCCTCAAGCGATCCTCCCACTGCAACTTCCCGACTAGATCAGATTGCGGGTGCCACAATGCCTGGCCCATCTTTTGAGCTTACTGAGGTGGCTTTGGATGGTCCCATCACTGTCACCTGACGTTGTCACCCTGAGCAGAGCTGCCAAGGGACCACCCTCATCTCATTTAGAGGATTTTCAGAGAAGGTGTCCTTCTCCAGAGGATGCACTCCGGGGCCCGAGCGGTGCAACTTCATGAAGGGGTGCCCCGGGATACCCTGAAGCCGTGCTCTCTGGGGTCGTCCCTACAAAGCGGGAGAGCAGGAAGGGACTCGGCACCTTGGTCCCTACAGGTGGGCATGGGGACAGACTGCCCTGATCCACCTCCACATCATGCATGGGCGCAGCCAGTCTGCCATTGCTGGTGGCGGGTCTGTCCCATGCTCTCTGCCTCCTCAACTTGGACGTGCTCAACAGGCCCCTGCCTGGCCAAGGGTCACAGAAGTGCGTTGGTCTGTGTCCCCAAAAGCTGCATCTAAGCCCCAGCCTCAGGGCCTTTCAACATGACCTCATTGGATACGGGGTCTTTGTGGGAGTGACCAAGTCGAGGGGCTCAAGGTCATCCTGGCTGCTCAGGGGGGCCCCAAGCTCAGTGTCAGTTCCTTATGGGGGATAGAAAAGGGGAGGACACGGGCACACCCAGGGATTGTGTTGGCAGTGGGTGCTGAGGCGGAGCCCGGGATACCCATGGTCAGCAGGAAGAGGCAGGAGCTCTGCACCCGGCTGATGACCAGGACCTGGCAAGTGGCCCTGGCAGTACTTTCTGGTGTCTGACTCAGTCCTGCTGCTGCCTTCCCAGTGTTTATGTCACCAAACATCCAGGAATGAACCACCCTATGTGAGTCCAGGTGACTCTGGGATGACAGACTGAGAGGCACAACCCTGGCCTGGGACTCGCCGCCTGACATGGACGGTCTTCCCCAAGACCCTGGGGTTGCGCCCAGTGGCCTGGGCCTCCCAGCAGATCCTGAGAGCTGCCCCTGGCTGTTAATATGCCTTGTCACTTATCCATCTGGTCCATTCTGAACCAGGGGCAGTTCTGGAGGGCACTCTGGCACATCCCAAGACCAAGTACCCGCGATGGCAACGTGCACCTTTAGGAATCCCTGGAGACGCCATGTCATAGAGCCACCACGGTCTCCTAGGATCATGGGTACAGACCTTTGCAACACACTGGTCCCTGGAATCTTGCCATACAAGAGCCCCCAGGGCAGCGTCCTCCTCTGGAAAGTCCACGCCTGTGGACAACACTTGCTGACAGCTGGCATCTGCTGCTGGGACCCGGCCTGCCCCTCTTCCTGAGAATCCTTCCCTGTGTCCAGTGTGTTCTGCCTCCCGAGACCTCCCCAAGTCTGGTCAATGTCTCTCCGAGTGTTGGGGTCCACACGCCTCTCTGATGCCCTCATGATGACCTCTGGCTCCTGCCCCCTCATGGGTGGATGGGCCTGGCGGCCAGTCTGGTTGATGGGTGAGAGGACGCGGCCTGTGTCCTCTGAGCTGGAAGGTTTCATCAAGGCGTTGGTCAAGTCTGTGTTCTCTCTTCCCTGACTGGTGGCACCCTGCCTGGTGGCATTCTGGATGGATGTCACTCATGCCCTGGGTCCCGAGTGAGGCCACAGCTCAGCCACCAAGGACATGCCGCATGAGCAGAAGCTGGTATAGTGGAGGCCGCTGAGACCATGGGCTTCCTGCAGCCCAGAGCAACGACCTGCGTGACGCACACCTCCTGAAACTCATGCTCCAAAGAGGCCAGCAGACACCCCGAGACGCCTGGGTCTTTAGTTTCCCAGGATGGACATACATGCAAGATGGCGGTCGCGGTGGATGTTGTGCTTTGTAGAAGTTCCCAGGCTGACTTCAGAAGACTCAGTGCTGAATGCTGAAAATAGGCCAGGTCCTTTTCCAGCCCTTGTCCTCTTGCCCGCCTGTCACCTGCCAGAGTCACGTGCTCCGCTCCGTCAGCAGCTATGTCTTCACCTGCCTGTGCCCTCAGGCCTGCGCTGAGTTCCCAGGCCCTGTCCAGCCTGGATGCAGCCACCCTGCAAGGACGGCTTGTGGCGTGGCCCTGAGTGTGAAGGACAGGGCCACAGGGTGGTTGGGCGGGTGACGGGAGGGGGTCTGGGGCGTGGGAGCTTCCACAGTGCCCGTGGCCTGGCACACACAGGCGCTGGGTTGCCCGGGTCGGGCAGCCTCTGTGGCTTCTCTGTCCTGAGAAGCAATGGCCTCTGGGTCTCAGGAGCCCCTGCCTCCCCTGGGCGTCCAGTCTCTGTCTCCCTGGCCCCCTTCTGCCCCTGCCTGAGGCCCAGGTGCCGTTATCAGAGGCTGCGGGAGGGGCTGCAGCCTGTTAAGATGTAAGAGATTCAGTGCAGCGAGACAAGTGGGAGCCTGATTCTAATTTAGTGATAAAAAAGCCATCAAATCCTCAGCCGTGGACAGGGGACGGCTGCTCTCGTGCTGATGCAGCGGCTGTGAGCACCTGGATGCTGGTGTCCCGAGACGGGCCCCCGGTCAGACCGGGCTGTGTGGTTGGGGCACAGCCCAAAGGCGATTTCCAGGAGCTGCTGGCAGCTCAGCTGAGTCTCCAGGGTTCCTGCTGTCCCTTCCTGCTGAGTCTGTCTCTGGATGTCCTGTGGGGTCTGTGACACCACCTGCCTCCTGCGGGTTAGAAACATGTCTGTGGTTTTCTTTCCCACTTTCCTGTCTTGGTGTCTCCAGAGCAGCCATGGCCCTTCCACCCCTCATGAGGCAAGGGTCATGAGGGGGGCAGGAGAGGGGCAAGGGGGGAAATGAGCCTTAGGGGGATGGGGGAAAGGTGAGATGGGCCAGCCATGGGGGATGGGCCAGAGGGGTATGGGCTGTGGGGGAGAAGGGCCAGGGGAGGAATAGGCTGGGGGGGTGGGCCATAGGGGAAATGGGCCATAGTGGGGAGGGCCGTGGGGGGATGGGCTGTGAGGGTATGTGCCATGAGGAACATGGCTGTGGGGGAGGGTCCTTGGGCTCCTGACAGGCACAAGCACAGCCCGCCTCTCCCGGCCCTGTAGCCCCCTGCACCAGCAGCCACTGCTGTGGTTTCTTTGTTCAGCCCCCCATGGCTCCCTCTGTACCGGGACTTGGTGGCCAAGCCGCTGGGCTCAGTCCTGTCTCCTGGTCTCACCACCTCGCCTGTGCTCACCAGGTGTTGGGCTCCCCAGCTCACTGTGCCTCTTCTCTAGCATGAAGACCCGTCCCCTTCTCCAGCCCAAAGGCCATCCCTGCCCCGGGGCCTTTGCACAACTCGTCCCCCTGGATGACTCCTACCCACTAGCTGGCTCTTTCCCCATCCCTCTCCTGGGGCTGTCGTAGGACGGTCCACACACTGGCAGCTTGACACAACTGGCGTGTGTTCTACCATTCTGGGGACTGGAAGTCTGAAACCAGGTGTCTACAGCCGCTGGCCAATAGAAGCAGATGTCAGAGAGGAATGTCCCAGTGGTCTTATTTTGTGCCAAAATATGGTCATGTGGGCATAGGCGTGCATACACGTGTGTAGGGAAGGCTGGGCCGTTCCACTGGTGTTGGAGACGCACCAGTGTCTTGTTGCTTGTGTCTCTGATGACCTGCAGGGCACGTCTACACATCTCTAATGTGCAAGGGCTGTGACAGACAGACTAGGACCAGGACCCACGGAGACTGGCTGTGGGTGGCTACTGGGAACCGGCCATGGAGGCCCACCTGAGCGTTAGGGATCCAGGCGTGCTGCGGACCCTGAGACCACTAGGATGAGTTCAGGAGCTGATGGCCCATTCCCTCTCCCCCTTTTTTATCAGCTTCTGAACTCATCCTAGTGGTCTCAGGGTCCGCAGCCCACCTGGATCCCTAACGCTCAGGCGGGTCTCCGCGCCGGCTCCTAATAGGTGGCTGTGTGGCTCCTGGTCCCTCAGAATTTGGCTCGTTCCCTGGTGACAGTGTTCTGGTCCTGGGTCTGCTTCCTTAGATCTGCTCTTTCTCTTTTCATGCCGCTGTCTTTTATCATCTTACACTCTCATTTTCCTTGAATCGATGGTACTGTTAGGCATTTACCATGAAGGCGTTGGGAAAAGCTTCCCTTGGTGCTAGACTTGGCAACCTATTTCCTGTCTCTGCCTGTCTTTTGTGCGGGGTCTCTCTGTTTCCCCCCGCAGTGTGCTGAGGTTGTCTTGACCTTGGTACCTTGGGCACTATCCTCTGACATAACGTGAGGTACTCTGGGCTCCTGTGGCATCTGTGACAGCCTTGTCTCCAGCCTCTGACTGGGGCCTCCCTCTGTTGGTCAGATGGACTTGTTGGAGTGCCATGCCCACTTTCATGCGTGGGTGGCAGGCATGGCCGCTTGCCCGCCGACGCCTGTCCCTTCTGCTTCATTTCTGACAAGGCCTTGATTCTGTTCCAGGCAGGAGTGAGTGCAGTTGAAAACAAAGTCCTCACCCAGGCGCCCCTTGCATCATGAGGGACTTATGGCAGTTCCTCTGCCTGTCCCCCTGCCCCTTCCTCCTCACTCCCTGACATGTCACCCAAGGGCCCACTCCTGTAGTGGTGAGAAGACCAGGGACGTCCTCTGGCAGGATCCTGGTGGTGATACCCTGAGCCGTCCCAGATTTTCCTGTGTGTGTACATCCTGGGCCATGTTAAGATGAGCGTTCTGGTTCAGCAGCTCTGACGGGGCCTGGGACTCCTGGGGTGTGTGTGGAAGGAGCCACCACTGCTGCTGTGTCTCTACACTCCCAGGACGGGCATCCAGCTACTGCGAGGAGTCCTGGACCATGGCATCACCAGGGAGCTGTCTCAGTATCCACGTCCCTGGGCCCCTGGGCTCACTGTGGCCCTGGCGGCCACATAGCCTGGCCCGGCCAGACAGAGGAACCCCCTCGGAGACCTAAGGTTCCCCTCCGAGGCCCAGGGATCCCCTTGGAGGCCTATGGTTCCCCACAGAGGCCTGGGGTTCTCCTGGGAGGCCTGGGGAGGCTGAGAAGATGCTCAGGACTTGCTCTCGCCACTTTTCCCTTGAAAATAATTTAGCATCAAAATGATTATTACAGTCTGGAGGGTGCTGCCCGGGGGCTGCCATCCTGAGTAATCACCAGCTTGTCTCCTTGAGCACCTGTCATGTGTCGCCATCACATGTGTCTCCTCTGGTGGGTTGCCTGGGGGCAGGCAGACTACGAGGTGGAGAGGATTCCTGCCTTAGGGAAAGATCCCCACTTAGGGAAGGACCCCCCCACCTTAGGGAAGGACTCGTGCCTTAGGGAAAGACCCCTGCCTTAGGGAAGAACCCCCACCTTAGGGAAGGACCCCTCACCTTAGGGAAGGACCCCTGCCTTAGGGAAGGACCCCCCTACCTTAAGAAAGGAGCCCTCACCTTAAGGAAGGAACCCCCACCTTAGGGAAGAGCCAAAACCTTAGGAAAGAACTTCTGCCTTAGGGAAGGACCTGTCATGTGTCCCCACCACCAGCTAGGACAAGCAGGTGACCCTCGAGGACAGAGCCTTCGTGAGCCCAGCCTCCCTGCCCGCAACTGAGCTGGACTAACATCTGGTGTCAGGAGCCAGGCTTCTAGGTGACAGGGGCAAGCATGATTGTGGGAGAAGCTCACTGACCCAGGGGAGGAGGGAAAGGAGTCTGGAGTGAAAGTAGGAGGCGGATCTGGCAGGCGCTGGGCTTTGCTGGGAGGGCTGGGAGCGCTGAGTGGTCAGGGTTGGGGTGATGGTCGCTTTGCTTTCCTGGTGCGAGCAGCTCTCTGCAGAGTCCTGACTCTCCTGCATGGGGACACGTCTCAGGACTCTGTGGAATAGGAGGTGTCCAGGCTGAGCACACATGGGAGTGAGGCCAGTGAGGTCCGTGGGAGCATAGGTGACCTGGGGGGATCTTGGGGCATCTCAGGCTACAGGTGCTGGAGGAGAGTTGCTTCCCGCCCCCAGGTGAAGGAGAGGGGGTCCCAAGGTCTCCCTCCCCGCCCACGTCTGGAAGCCGCCTCGCTTCTTTCCTCCCCAGAACATCTCGGTCCTCCCATCGCCGGCTTCTCCATCATCCATCTCTGCTCGTGGGAAAATTGCTCTCAGTTCTGTTATCTCCAAAGCCGAGGTATGGTCTGAGTTTTATCGGTGAGGAAACTCATTTGATTTTAAATGATTTTCAGCTGCAAGTTAGTAGATTGTAGGAGGCTCTTAAATACATTACCTAGAAATAAAGATGAGCTTCTCGGCTTATGGTGAGACTCAATCTATCCCTCCTGGACCATCGCAGAGATGGGGGACTGCCCGACTGGCCAGGCCCACCAGAGGGGCCAGAGGCCACGTATGAGGAGTAGAGTGTGCAGGGCGCATTGTCTGTGATGTATTTCCTGTTCTTGTACTTTAACATGCACAGAAATAAGCAAATGTGTTCTGATTGTGTTAGTAATTGATGTTTATCGTGGATAATCTGTAACATAAACTGAAGCATAAAGGAGAAGATTCGAATTGTCTGCAGGGTTGTGAGTCCATGGAGATCTTGTCTGGCATCTCGCCATCGTCCCACCCACGTGCCGTGCAACCACGCCCCTGGAATTCACAAACTGAGTGCACGTCCTGCATGACGGTTCACATCCTCTAAAACATGAACATATTCCGAGTATTATGACACTTTCAGAGCATGATTTCAGTGACGGAGAAGCATGCCGCAGCTCACAAGTGCTGCGTCCACACGCCCCCAATATTCTTAGTGCGTAAGTTGCTGAGGCTGAGTTTCACTGCAGGGAAAAGCCGCCCACCTCTCAGGCTGTCAGCTTGACTGGATCAAGGCACGCCTGGGGAGTGGGCAAGGCAAGACTTCCCGGTGTGTCTGTGTATGTGAGTCGGCGGGCTGCATGGGGAAGGGCCATCCTCACCCAGCGTGGGGCACCGTGTAGTCAGCTGGGGCCCCAGATGGAGCAAGAAGGCAAAAGCGAGTCTCCCTCTTCCTGGAGCAGGGACACATTTCTCCCTGGGAGCTCGGAACTCTAGGCGCTCTGGCCTTTGGACTCCAGGGCTTGACCAGCGCCCTTGTCCCCACCTCTCATGCTCAGGCCTCCGGCTTTGGGCTGAAAGTCATGCCATCAACTTCCCTGGTTCTGAGGCCTTTGGATTTAAATTGAGTCATGATACCAGTTTCCTTGGTTCTCCAGCCTGCAGATGGCCTCTCGTGGGACTTCTCACCTCCAGAACCATGTGAGCCATCCCCCTAACGAATCCTCTCTAATCAGTCTCTCTCTCTCTCCCCCATCTGTCTGTCTGTCTATCCATCCATCCCTCCCTCCCTCCATCCGCTCACCTATCCACCCACTCATCCATTCATCCAGCCATCCACGCATTCATCCACCTATCCATTCCCCCTCCATTTATCCGTCTATCCACCCATCCATCCATTCCTCCATCTACTCACCTATCCACCCACCCATCCATTCCCCCACCCATCCATTTCCTCATCCATCCATCTACCCATTCATACACCTATCCACTGCTCCTCCATCCATTCATATGTTTCACCATCTATCTATCCATCTACCCATTGATCCATCTTCCATCCATCCATCCATCTGCCCATTCATCCATCCATCCATTCCCTATTCTGTCCACCCACCTACCCATTCATCCATCACCCATCCTTCCATCCACACACCCATCTATCTCCTATTGGTTCTGTCTGTCTGGCAAACCTTGGCTTGCAACATAAATGGACAATTTTCCCTCTATGCTACAGGTTTGTCTTCTGAAGTAAGACCAAGTCCATGCTCACCACAAGGATACAGGGACATAAGCTCCACTCATCCTGAGAGACAGCAAGTACTTGGGAACAATCATACAATCTGCCCAATCAGAGGTAACACTACAGTGAGTGTCCTTATACAGACATGATACACAGGTGTGTAAGTCCTTATACAGTGTGCCCACCTGCGTCAGTGTCTTGGGGGTGCTAGGACAAAGTGTCACATGCCGGGGAGCTCACAATGACAGAAATTTATCCTCCCACAGTTCTGGAGACCAGAAGTCAAAATCCCTGTGCTGGCAAAGCCGGCTCCCTCTGAAGTCCTCCTCCTTGCCTCTTGCTATTTCTATGGTTCCAGCAATTCCTGGCATTCCTTGGCTTGTAGACTCATCACTCTGACCTCTGCCTCTGTCTCCACACAGCGGTCTCCCTTTGGGTCTATGTCCAAATTTCCCTTCTTACAAGGACACAGTCATATTGGATTGGAGCCACCCTAATCCAGGATGACCTCATCCTCACTAATTACATCTACAATGATGCTGTTTCCAAAGAGGACACTCTCTGAGGCACTGGGGATTAGGACTTCAATGTATGAATGGGGAAGGGAGAGTGATTCAGCTCAGGCTATAAATAAAAAGGAAAGTTGTCTGTTTCTCACTCACACTAAGAAAAAACATTGGGACACAAGTCGTTCTGCTCTGGGGTCCCTTTGGCTAAGGATAACTAGAAAACATATTAAAGAAAATATTTCCATTTAGAGTAGTGGATGCTTAGAAGATACCCCAGTGTAACAAATGACCCCCAAAACTAGCAGCTCAAAATAACAACAAAGATTCCCATCTCATATAATTTTTTTTTTGAGTTGATGTCTCACTCTGCCTCCCAGGTTGGAGTGCAGTGGTACACTCATGGCCACCCCAGTGTCGACCTGCTGGACTTCGGCAATCCTTCTGCCTCAACCTTCCAAGTAGCCGGAACTACAGGTGGATTTGACCACCTACGCCTGGCTTATTCTTATTTATTTATTTATTTCTTGCAGAGACGAGGTCTCACTAAGTTGCCTGGGCTGGTCTTGAACCCTCAGGCTCAGGCAATCCGCTCACCTTGGCCTCCCAAAGTGCTGGGATTACAGGCTGAGCCA
>NW_007250917.1:217275-217892 GCF_000164805.1 Carlito syrichta | reverse complement strand
CCACTCCAGTCTGGGCAACAGAGTGAGACCCAACTCAAAAAAAAAAAAAAAGAAAAAAAATTGGAAGAGATTCAGCAGGATGGTTCAGGGTCTTTTGTGAGCGGCTGTCAGGCTGTGGGCTGGGGTGCCATCATCTAAGGTGTGGCCAAGCTGCTGAACTGCTTACGAGATGGCGCATGCACAGGGCTGCTGGTGGGAGACATCACTTCCTCACCACAGTGTCATCCCCAAGAGATGCCTGCCGCCCCCAGCAGGAGGCTTCCTATGTCTGGAGTGCACCACACATCTCACCCTGAATCTTACGCCTCCCTTGTTTGCTGGGAGACACAGTGCATGCTTCGGGGCTCTCCGGTGGGCTGGAGACCCAGGGAAGAGCTGATGTTGCGGTTTGAGCCAGAGTCTACATTTCCTCTTACTCAGGCACTTCAGTCTTTTTGTTTTTGTTTTTGTTTTTTTTTTTGAGTTGGAGTCCCACTCTGTCACCCAGGCTGGATGGAGTGCAGGGGCATGCTCACAGCTGCCGTAGCCTCCACCTGCTGGGCTTAGGTGATCCTTCCACATCAACCTCTTCTTTTTTTTTGAGTTGGAGTCTTTTTTTTTTTTTTTTTTTTTTTTTT
>NW_007250917.1:198021-217076 GCF_000164805.1 Carlito syrichta | reverse complement strand
AAAAAAAAAAAAAAATATATATATATATAGTAGAAATGAGATCTCGCCAAGTTGCCCTGGCTGGTCTTGAACCCCTGGGCTCATGCAATCCTCTCGCCTCATCCTCCCAAAGTACTGGGATGTGAGCCACTGTGCACAACGGTACTTCAGTCTTTTTTCTCTTCCAGCCTTCAGTTGATTGAATGAGACCCACCCAGATTATGGAGGTTTATCTGCTTTTAATCAGTCTTCTGACTTAAATGTTAATCATTCTTTTTTAAGAAATAGAAAAAGGTATCTGAAAGTTTGTGGGGAATCTCGAGGGAACCTGAATAACCAAAATAATTTTGAAAAAGAAGAATGAAGTTGGAGACCTCATATTTCCTGATTTCAAAACTTACTGCAAAGCTAGAGTAACCAAACTGGTGTGGCACTGAAATAAAGATAGACATATAGACCAATGGAATAGAATAGAGAGTCCAGAAATAAGCCCTCACATGGATGATCAAAGGATATTTTACAAGGATTGCAAGATCATTCAGTGCTGGGAAAGTTGGATATTCACATGTGAAACAATGATGTTGGACCCTTACCTCACACCATATGCAAAAACAAACCCCAAATGGATCAAAGACCCAAAACCATAAAGCTAGAGGAAAACATGGGGCAAAACCTTCACAACATTGGATTTGACAATAATTTCTTGGGTATGACATGAAAGGCACAAAGCAGCAAAAGCAAAGATAGACAAGTGGGACTACATCAAACAAAAAAAATTTGTGCATCTAAAGGACACTATCAACAGAGTAGAAAGACAACTCACAGAATGGGAGAAAATATTTACAAATCACATATCTGATAAAGGACTAATATCAAGAATATTTAGAAGACTTCTAAAACTCAGCAACAAAAAAATCTGATTCAAACATGGAAAAGCATGTTAATTTTTTATCCTGCCACTTGACGAAGTTCATTTGTTAGCTCTGAAGGTGTTTTGGTGGTGCCTTTAAGCTTTTCTATATATAGGATTGTGTCATCTGTAACACTGTCAGAGGAAGATACACCTGTCCTTAATTCAACCCGCATGGACTCAGCATGTAATGAGCATGTGTAAGCTCTCCTCCACAGGTGTGAGCCCAGCCACCCCTCCGCCACAGGTGTGAGCCTAGCCTTTCCCCCCACAGGTATGAACCCAGCCCTCCCCTGCACAGGTGTGAGCCCAGCCCTACCCACTCCCCTGCATGTGTGAGCCAAGTTCTCCCCCCAACAGGTCTGAGTCCAGCCCTCCAGTGGCAAGGAAGCAGGACCTGCCGACTGAGAATGACCGTATCCCCCCACTTGCTGCAGGAAGGAGCCAGAGGCCTCGCCCCAGCTGACCGGCTCTCCCAAGGCCCCTCACAGCTGGTCCTGCTTCCTGAAGTCATCTTTGCAGAGCCTCCAAGCTCAAGCTTAGACCCCAGGAGCCGCTCGAGGAGTCACCTTGGACATGGAGAGGTCCACGTGTGCTATGGCCTTGGGACCCAGCAGGGCCGAGAGGGAGTGCAGGGAGAGATCAGCCATTTCACTTAAGGACAGTGGGAAGACCTTCGGGCATTCCACCAACCTGGTGCCCCAGAAGCCCCTTCTGCCACATCAGTGCTGCAGGGATGGCCCTTGCAGCACCCAGAATGCCCGCATCTGCCCTGTCCCGAGTACTGGCCCTCGCCACCTCCAGCTCATGCTGCTGTCTAGGTGACCAGGCTGGGGCCACCCGGAACAGCTCTGTTGCCTCACATGGAGCAGGGGAGGGACCAGGTCAGGCGGGAATAGGCAGCACTGCCCCACGCATGCTGAAGACCTCACAGAGGGGACACTGGTCGTTTCTGCCCAGTCAACATTCCAGGTGCCCTCCTCCCGGCCCAAATCCTCCTCCTCCCCAGCCCCAGTCCTCCCTCCTCACTGGTCCTGAACCTCCCTCCTCCCTGGCCCCATCCTTCTTCCTCCCCTGCTGCAGTCCTCCCACCTCAGCAGCCCCATCTCCCTCCTCCCCAGTCCAGGTCCTCCCTCCTCCCCGGCCCCAATCCTCCCTCCTCCCCGGGTCCTAAAGTTCCTGATGCAGGTAGCCTGTCTTTCTTCAGCTGATTTCTGATGACCTAGCATGTTTCCTTCCGTGGCTGGAAGTCTGAGTCAGCAGGTTCCTTGTCACTGATCTGGCTGCTGGTTGAGCTGGGATGCCGAGGCCAATCCTGGATGCAGGATTGTCAGTGTATATGTTGTTGCTCAGGCTCCAGGGGCCTGGTGCCCAAAGCTGGGCACAGCATGTGGGTATGGCCTACCACACCTCACGGAATCCCACCATCAGGGAATTGAGCCCGCGAGCTGAGGGGAGTGTTGGGCAGGGCGGCACCTGGAGGTGTCATGGGAGCTCAGACGCACTTCTGTCCACCAGAGCATGAGTGCCGACCTCCTGGCTGATGATGACTGTGCACTGGGTTCACAGCCACACTCAGAACAGCGAGACAGTGGCAGGGCTCCCACGTTGGAAGACTCAGCTCCCCAGGCCACCTCTTCTCTTGCCTCCTTGGCTCAGGCTGACACGGGGCCACGTCTCACGCAAGGGCACCTGGGAAACGTGTCCTGCTGCCGCCTGAGCCAGACCCAGTCTCTACTGGGAAGGCCGGGGAGAGCAGACCCAGGGGGTGCTGACGGTGCTGCCGAGGTGGGAAACCACGGGAGAGGGACAACTGTAAGCCATGCTCTCCATCAGAAGGGGCGGGGGACACGGCCTGGGGAGGCCGGAGTGGAGAAACGCGGAGTAGGCAGCAGTGGACATCTGCATTCAACCTGATGGGCTCACGTACTTTGCTTTCCAGAGAGGTGACACGGGTGTGGCTTGTCTGTCACTGCTGATGCCCAGTGCCCCCCCATCACCCTCACGGACGTCCATAATCACACTCGCCTTCCTCTGCACCACCGCACACTCTGTGGGCTTGACAAACGTGTCTGACACGCAGTGACACGGATCTGTCATGTGTCTATGGAGGAGTTCATGCTCTAGGGGTCCCCGTGCAAGTAACTGACACTGGGTGTGTTGGGTCCTCACCAAGCCCTGCAAGGAGGTCGTATTGTGATGCTGCTATTCAAAAGAGGCAACCGAGGCCCCGAGATGTGCGCCTCACCCTGGGCTGCACCACACTGAGAGCAGAACTGGACATTGCATCTGCGTAACCCAGCCTGAGCACAAGGAGGAGCATGGCTCCCGGGGAGGTGGCAGGCAGGGGTTGGCCGCCTGGGCCTGGAGACAGCCAGGGCCGCAGTGTCCCAGGGTGCCCACCAGGGTACTGAGCACCCCCACACACCACCAGCACACCAGAAGCTGCCTCTGAATGGGATGTCACGGCTGCCACCGGATTCGACTTTGCTGTTTTGTGCTGACCAACCCGCCCATTCATCCCCAGGCAGCAGGTCTGCCAGGAGACACCGGCCGCGACACACCAGCAGTGCCTTGTCTGTAAGTACTGTACAACCTGGGTGTTGTTACCGTAATCGGAGGAAGAAGTTAATCATGTGTTCACCCTGTCATTTGCGGGAGTGTATGCGCTGCCTCTTCCGGCAGAAACCTCCAAGCTTGGAGAATGGTGAGGTACAATGGGGGTACAGAGGAGGGCTCTGGTTGTGGGGTCGCCAAGTCCTCAGCTGTCTCCTGGCACATCCCAGGTCAGGACGCTGCCCCTACCCACCCAACCGTGCTCCCACTGGCTCCTATGTCCTGGGGCGCCTCCATGTATCTGGGCACAGGACACATACCTGCAGGGAGAGACGCCCTGGATCTTCCCTATGGAAGAAGAGCACCCCGGAACAGGAGCTCCTTGTTGAGGGGAGGATCTTGGGCAGCCTCTGTGGCTGTGGCTGGGATCATGGGAGGCGTGGGCCCCAAGGTACAGGTGAGGGTCTGGAGGGACCACTTTTGGGGAGCGTGGCCCTGTTGGAAGAGCATGGAGACCTGAGCCCTATCTTAAGGAACCTGAGGGCCGGCGCAGTGCTGACACCTGAAACCCCAGCACTTTGGGAGGCCAAGGCAGGAGGATTTCTTGAGGCCAGGAGTTCAAGACCAGCCTGGGCAACATACCGAGACTCTGTCTCTACAAAAAATTAAAAAAAGAAGAGAAACTTGAATGAAGGACGTGGAGGTGGCAGCTCAGCTCATGCAGCCTTGGGGCCAGCCCACATGGTCCACATGGGGTCCAGTCACTGCGTTCCTGAGGCCAAGGCGCAGGTCCCCACCCTGCCAGACCCCACCCAGGTCAGACCCCCAGGCAGAGCAGTCCTGCTGCATATTCGCTTCTCCTGCTCCTCCCCCGCTCTCCTCCCCAGGGTCAGTGTCGTCAGACACCCGCGGCAGGCATATTTCTGACAGAAGCCTCTCCTGCGTGCATTCCTGTGGGCACCCAGCATTGATCACACCACAGGCCAGGCGGCTCTCACAGGGTCTGTTCACATGGTCTGGAGACCGGAAGGCCAAAGGCAAGATGTCAGGGGTGGGGCTGGTTCCTCCCGAGGCCGTGGGAAGGGCCTCCTTGGTGAGTCTGGAAATGAGACTGAAGATTCAAGGACGGCTTGTATGGTTGCATCCAGCCACGTCAGCCCTGTTGTTGTGGTCGTCCTCCTCATCTCTCGGGCTGCTGGCTTCCAGGTGGTTTCACTCCGGGCTCCCTGTGAGGCAGGCCCTGGAAGTTTCTCTCTCTACAGCTGCTGCAAAAACGCTGGGGTTGGAAGCCGATCTTGCCTGGCTGGGTGGTGCGCCCCTTCCTGGTCTCTGGGTCCACCCTGGAAGCAGATGCGTGGCCAACTGTACCCCAAGCGTGGGTGTGGGGACCTGAGTGACTCCCCAGGGGAAAGTGGGAGCTGTTCCAGCCAGGAGCATGGGGACCCAGCAGGTCTCACACCACGAACAGGGCCAGGTGTGGCACTGAATGACCAGCTGGAATATCCTTGTTCCCGGGCTGGTGAGGGTGTCACAGGGCTCCATGTTGGGAGCAGAAAGCCACCTGCCTCTACCTTCTGGGCACTGGGGTGAAGGGGGCGTGGCCGAGCCCTCCTGCACCCCAGGCACCTCTTCCCTGATCCTGGGCCCAGGTGAGGCTGAGCCAGGCCCTCCAGTCATCCAGCTGAGCAGAGTGGCCCTGGGTGGGGGCTCTTGCCTGCAGCCAGTGACTGTGTCCCAAGGAGGCCAGGGCCCCTCTGCATCCTGCCCCTCTCGCCTTCATCCTTTCTGCCACCGTGGACTTGAGAGGTCAGGAGACAGGAGGCAGCAATCCTCCCTCAAGGCCACGGGCTCCTTGGCAGAGCCGGCCGAGCGAGTTCACTAAGACCAGTGCCGTGTCCTTTGGCTTCATTGTGGGCTTCACTACGGGGACGATCAGTAGTCAGGATAACCAAGCTCGGGGATCATGGAGCGCATCCACCGTGGGAATCATGGGGGATGTCTTCCCAGGCATCCTTCCTCCAGGCCAAGCATCCTGGTCCCCCCCAAGGGCCGTGCAGGTTGAATTAAGGACAGGTGTGTCTCTGGTGCAGTGCCAGGTTGTGGCCAAGATCCTCGGGAGGTGATGTCTCCCTCCCACAGTGTCTCTGATTTGGGCGCAAATTCTTTGTGCTGGGACCAGTTCCCGTGGAGAGCCCTGGGGAGGGCCAGCCCTTCATCTGTGGTATGGGTCTGTGTCTGCCCTTTGTCCTTCACTTAGACATTCAACAAACATTTGTATTCTGGAGACATGGGGGATGCACACGTTGGTCCCGGGCCTCCCCGTCCAGCGGGAAAGAGACATGAGTTGAACAGTCGCAGACAGCACCTCTGTAAGCTCTGGTCGGTGCCATGGAGGAGAGTTATGGGACCAGAGAGGGAACAGGAGACCCTGGCACATCCGGGTGAGGGAGGATGAGGTGGACAGAGCAGCCGGGACCTGACAGGAAGAAACATGGGAACACTAGTGGAGAGGTGGCAAAGCCTGGCACATGGAGGACTTGAGAGAGGACCAGGGTGCTGTAACACAGCGGGAGAGGAGAGACCTGAGGGGCTGGAGACAGGCCCGGCATGGGCTCACCAGGGCGGACTGCTCTCCTCCAGCAGCGGCCGGGTGGGAGGGACCGCATGGCGCGGCCCTCTTGGACAGAGCAGACTCCTGGGGCAAGGCTGAGTGCCAGGACAGCTTAGCCCACCTCAGACCACACAGTGACAGTATGTTCTGCCTCTGGAGAGGAAGCAGGCTGGACCACAGGCTCCCTCCACCACCACACCCAGCCACCACTGGCACGAGGTGTCTGACCATCTGCCGACTCCGTAGCTCCTCTGCAGACGAGCCTGTCACTGGGTTGCCTCAGGGGTGAGGAAACCTGGCAGCTTCACAGGGACCCAGAGCATCACCTGCAGGAGGCAGGGCCCTGTGAAGGGCAGCCAGGGATGCATGAGTTCCACAAGCAGTGGGCGCTGGGGTGAGGTTGCTGGGACAGCCGTGGGGCCGGTGGGCAGGGCCAGGGGCTGGTGGGTGGGGTCGGTAGGCCAGGCTGGCCCAGTGCTTGACTGTCCTGTGCCTGGACGTGACAGGTGCTGAGAGGTTTCTTGCCTCCTCCACATCCAGGTTGGCCACTCCTCGGCCAGCCGCATGTTCATCCACAGCCTGACACTGGTGTTGCCCAGAGCTGTGTCCTCTGGGACACTGCCTTCTCCCTGGCCCTGCTGCTCTGAGGGACACGGTCACCTTCTCAAGTGGCCTGCAGTCCTGACTGCAGTGCCTGATTAATGGCGGCCCTGAACCAAGTAAAGCCACACAGTGTCATCTGGGGACCTACATGTGGGACCAGGGAGCCTAGTTAAGACGCAGGTGCCCCAGCAGCTGTGGGTCTCCCGTGGGCACTGGCCCAGCCATCTGTCATCTCTCCTGGCTGCCCTGGATGTGTGTGGACAGCTGTTCACCAGGGGATCCCCAGTGCCAGGGGCCCAAGGCAGCCCCTTACCCCCGACACCTGCCACGCTGACTGCAGGGGCAGCAGGGGAGGCAGCCTTTATCCTGGGGATCCCAGGCCAGGCTGCAGTGAGTGGAGGCCCAGAGAGCAGCGGAGAGCAGCCCTGAGACTCTGCCAGAGCTTGCCCCCACCATGGAGGCAGAGGTGGGGGCTCCCATTAAGGCGAAGCGGAAGCGGGGAGGATGAGGCTGGCAGAGGGAGAGAGGGCCTGGCAGGACTCAGCTTCTGGTTTCTCCACCTTCCCCAGAGCCGGGAGTTTTGAGGACATGCAGCTTCTGATGAACCCCGCCCAGGCGGCTCCCACCATGCTCGCCCACAGCCCCGATGCGTGGGCCAGGTGTCCACAGCTGGTGCCAGCCTCTGAGCTCAGTGGCTGACTTCCTGGCTTGCTGCTCTGCAGTCTTTCCTCTGCGCGAGTTTCCCCCACGATCACTCCATCCTGTCTCAAGAGCCTCTGGGGGTGTGGGGCCACCAGACATGCCAAGTGGGGCCTGAGCCCCCACTTTCTGAAGTGCTCTGCTCACGAGGCCCTGGGAGCGGCCTGCACCTGCGACCTTGTTCTGCGCCTGCCCAGCGTCCCCGCACCATGCCTGCTGCCTGTGCCCACCATGCACATCTTGAGTTCTCCGCCCCCATCGGGGAGGGCCTGGCAACACGCGTTTTCTTTTTCTGGTTTGTGTTTTTAAGGCCCAGAAGCAAGCTGTTTCCTGCCACGGAACATATGAAAGAAAGTGCTATTTCCACAGTCTTGGGTCCGGGGACGCCAAGTTTGAGGAAGTAAACACCGACAGAGCGCGCCAGAGAGGGCCAGATGGAGTGGCCCCCTCGGAAGTCGGAATGTTCTCTGCTAAACAGAAGCCGTGGTGAGTCACTCTCTGCCGAGCGGGGAGTCCCTGCGTCTCTGCCTCTCCTTCCTTTTCTCCAACTGTCGCCCAAGAGCCCAGCAAACAGGACAAGGATATCCAGGCAGGAGTCTCTTCAGGGCGTAAGACCGGCATGCTCAGGCCAGGTGGCCCCTTGGTTCCGCTCGGGTCAGAGTCTCCCCCTGCAGAGGAGACAGTGGAGGGATCCTTGACAGATTCGCACCAGGCAGGCTCATGCTCAGGCAGAGGGGCAGCTGCCTAGCTGGGAGCCGTCGGAGACAGATCACACAACCAAATCCCAATGCAGAGGGGACACTCTATGGGTGGGGCCGTGACCCAGTCCAGGAATCACAAGTTGTTCAGCCCCTCTGGGAGAACATCAGCTCCTCCAAGGAGGTGGCCAGACCTGGAAACTCAGAGCTCTGGGGGCTGACGGAGACTGAGGGGCCTGGGCGGCAGGGGCTACGGAGTGTCCACGGGGGAGGCTACAGGGCTCGGATCTGCTTTTAGATGCTGGGGCAGCCAGGGGCCATGAATTGAACTATATGCACGTGGTAAGAATGTGTTCAGTTCCTGCTGTTGTCAGACAGCAGCGGGATGGGCCACGTTTTCTGGAGCTGCGTGCCACGTTTATATGAGTGGGGATGTCTACGTAAGGCTGACCAGATGGCAGTTGTTCAACTCAGAATTGTGGTCACTGTTATTTTTACTTGGCAGTAGCTTTGATCTGAAGGAGGTATGGGTGGGTGCAGCAGGACAGATCAGAGGCCCCAGGCAGCACTGCTGAGGCCGGACTCCGGGAGTCCCTGAGCCCAGACCTGGCCCCAGGCTGCTCAAGGCCTCGTCCCTGGGCACACCTGGGTTCCACTTCAGCTCAAAAGCACCTGAACCAACTTCAGCTGAGCCTGAAGTGCTGCCACAGCCCAGGGAGACATGGTCGCACAGCAGCTGCTTCCCAGGTCTACTTGCCTGCGAGTGACACTCAATCCATCTCAGCTAAGTGCAGCCAAAGGTGGAGTTTGCCAAAGAGCCTAGTGCAGGACACTGGGCCAGGCCTTTCCACCCGCCTCCTTCTTGGCTCTGCGTGGCTCTCCGCTGCAGGTGGTCCCTCCTGCGGTGGGTAGGGCCAACGTGCCACACCCTGGTGCTCACGGAACGTGTCCCTGGAGAGTCTCGGCCTTGGTCCCTGCCATGGAATGAAAATCTCAGGGCAGGACTCTGCCTGGCTGGACTGGGCAGCAGGGCCGAGGTCAGATGTGGACACTACCTGGGCCGTGTGGTGGAGGACGGTGTTTCCCAGAGGGTGAGTTCCCCAAGGACAAGAGTATGCGTCCAGGCCGACGTCCAGCATCCACAGAACCCGGCTCTCCCAGGTCACTGAGAGCCCTCCACCCATCATTCCCCAATGGAGACCCCTCCCTACCATGTGGGTCTCTGCTTTAGCCGGAGGGTCCAGGTTCTTCAAGGTTGAAGAACCTGGACAATGTGCTCAAATCCCCCTGACACATGGCCTTACCAGAGCTGAAGGTGCCAGAGCCCCTCTGAGACCCTGGCAGGGGAAGGGGAGGCATCCACTGGCGCCAGCTGCCTTGGCCACATGTGTCCTTCCACCCCCACAGGTGGTCTTGGCCCAACAGGAACCGGTGGGGAGAGGGACGGCTCTTGGGGCTGCACTGGGGCCTTGGTCATGGGAGCTGTTAGGTTCCCTGGACTGCTCAGCCCCTAGAGCTGGGTTTTCTGTCCTGTGACACAGAAACCTCCGACCAACCCTCCACATACTGACCAAGAGCTCGATGGCGGCAAGTATGAAGTGTGCTGGCTGCAGGCAGACACGGCCACCAATGCCTAGCCAGTCCTACGCATGTGTTTACTTTTCCCATGATGCAGGCCACCATGGCTGACTGGCTAGGGCCAGGCTCAGTCCCTGCTGGGGCCGTGCAGTCACTGAGTGACCCAGTCTCCTCCTCCTATCTAGGCTCTGCCCTCTGATCCTCTGATTCCTCCTCATCCAGCAGGTGGGAAGGATTCCCTGGACCCAACTGCACGGCTGTCCTGCCGCAGGGCATCAGGGACCACAGTCCTGCGTGGGTCCAGGGAATGGGGAAGACGGTCCTGCCCAGGTTGGCTGCCTGACATCCTCACTTCTGTCCACTGTGGGACAATGCCCAGTGCTGGACCCGCCCTCAGCAGGACAAGGCCTGTCCTCGACACCCCGAGACATGCTGGAGCCCCATTCACACCCTGCAGCCCCGTCAGGCTGCATTTGGATACCCAGGCCTGCCACAGATGGACAGAGGCCAACAGCGGTTCCCAGAAAGCCCGCTGCATGTTTCGTGAGACACTGGAGATGAACATTGCAAGGAGCTGCTCCTGCCCAAGCCAGTGGAGATGCTTCCTGCCAGAGTGGCAAGCGCTGTGTACATTACTGGGGATGTCATGGGCTCTGGACAGGGAGCTTAGCAAGACGTCATTTCCCCATCACAGCTCAGGCTGACAGTGCTAATCCTGGCGGATGGTGCATGGGAGCAACCGCCTCGTGACACTGGACTGAAAGCCATGTGTAGCTGTCCTTCCTCTCCCAGGGTCTCAAGGCCACAAGGGAAGGAGACTCCAAGTGACATGAGGGTCCCTGGGAGCCCAAACCCCTGCCGCTGCTCCCTCTCACAGGTGTTTGTTGATTGATCCTATTCCTGCCTGGAGCCCGTCCTCCTTGCTTTTGGGGGAGACAGGGGAGGATGCACCTAGATCTGTGGCACCAAATATGAGCAGGAGGAGAGGGGTCCATGCTCGAGTCACCTGGGGGAAGCAGTGTGTAGTCCTTGAGGAGCTGAGCTGTGAACTGCATGTGGGACTCAGTGTGATCGCTGCTGTCCTTTCTCCTGCCATACGCAGGGAGGAACTGAGAGAAGATAACATGAGAAGAAGCCAAGACCAGGTGGGTCTGGGATCCCCACCAAGTCCCCTGTGTGACCCTGAGCCGCCTTGCCTTGAGTGGGTAGGAGAGGCACGAACACAGGTTGTATGCACATGCCTCAGGTCAGGGGCAGCATATCCGCTGTGAATCAGGCCCAGCCCAGGCCAGCCCAATGGGGCTGTGGGTATATTTATCTAATGAGTGATTGGCAGACGTGTCCCTGGAACCTGAGCTGAGGGAGGGACCCCATAAGAGAGGTGTACACGTGTGTTCCACAGGAGACCCAGCCCAAAGATGCTTTTCAGCCGTCCTGAGAAGACTCGAGAAGCCACTTCTCCCTATCTGCCTGGAGTTGCAAAAATGCAGCACAGCTTTTGGGTTAGGGTCTGCTGAGCTAATGCCTGGGCTTGGAGTGTGCCATGGGGCGGAGGAGTCCTGGACCTCTTCTGGAGCTGGGAGCTGTGTCAACCTCACTGCAACCAGTGGACTTAGAGTAGGTGGAGAGCTGTGGTGAGAGGAGGGAAACAGGAGCTGGCCAGACATGATGAACAGCCAGGGCAAGACAACAGCACGAGCCTCCTCCGCCAGCCAGACACGGAGCCCAGCTAGCTGCACTACATGAGCAAGACCCATCAGCACGCTTTCAGGACTAGGTCAGATGGGAATTCTCAACATGAGCTCCAACCCTCACCTCCACGCACACCCTCCCCCACTCTGACTTGTACTCACTTGCATTTAAATGGATGGCAACATCTGGATGTTTGAGAGAGCCCAGAGGTACCAAGAAGAATCTGATGAGACAGAGAGTCTCTCTCTGTAAATGCAGTGATGGTGGGGGTAGAGGGTGAAGACGGAGTGGTGGTGGTGGTGATCAAGATGATGGTGGCAGGGTGAGGATGGTGGTGATGGTGAGGGTGATGGTGGTGCTGGTGGTGGTGGTGATGGAGTGGCTGGTGCTGAAGGTGGTTGTAATGAGGCAAAACTTTGTTCCTGAAGCAGGAGATCTGAAGAGACACCAGAGATCTCTGTAGCTGTGATCCCGAACTAAAAGTCCACAAGCCAGGGTGGTGAAATACGTGGCTGAATGGGCAGGACAGGAGCGGTGGCAAATGGGATGTGGGCATCTCATGAAAGCTGCAGAAGGTGCTCGCGTCCACTGCGTTTACCTTGGAAAAACAGGAGCCCTGTGCAGCCCCATATTCCAACACTTCTACAGACACCAGGAAGCCTTTTACATGCGAAGCATTCTGATTTGCAAATACCCGGCAAATGACTTAAAACCTCTGAGAAATGTTGGTGCACCACAGAAGACTGCATCAGGGGGACAGGGAAACCCTCCTTTGAAATGATATGAATTGGAGGAAAGGTGGGGTGAAACTGGGGTCCTGGGAGCAAGACCCTCAGCCTCTGTGGCCTCAGTGCTGGGATGGTGGCCCAAGCCCTCTCGGGGCTTCGGCCTTCAGGGGGCTCGAGGGTCCTCAAATCTGTCCTCTACTTCCAAGGCCTGGGGAGTTCTGAGTCCCAGGGGCACCTCCTTTGAGAAAGCAGGGAGGCTGGCTGAGGGGGGCATCCCAGGGTTGCAAAGGGCACCCCACTCTCCCTGTCAGGGCCTGGCAGCACTGCTGGGTAAAGTGTTTGATATTCAAATCAAAATGGTGCTCCTTTGGGAAAACTCCCTTCCCAGGAGCCTCTAACTGGAGCCTGGAGAAACGTTACACTGATGGGGAATTAACAGAAGCTTTGTTGTTGCATTTAGGAAGAAATCTTGGGATTTCCCCACGAGGGGTTTGGAGAATTGTTCCCTGCCCCCAGCCTCTCAAGGGAATGGTCAAGGAGAGCCCTAACCAGGAGCTTCCCTACTGGACCGGGCCAGGAGACATGCTCCTTCTCGGACCTTGGCTAAAGTGCCAGGGAAAGATTCTGGGGCAGGGTCGGGCACCTGGGAGGGAAAGGGGGAAGGGCAAGGGTTGGCAGAGCAGGAGCAGGAGGCACAACCTCACCTGTCAGCAGCAGCCATGGCGACAAGTGCCAAGTTCCCTGTACTGACCCGCTCCCTCCATTCACCAC
Organism: Carlito syrichta; assembly: GCF_000164805.1. Taxonomy (NCBI): domain Eukaryota; kingdom Metazoa; phylum Chordata; class Mammalia; order Primates; family Tarsiidae; genus Carlito; species Carlito syrichta. Next base: position 204,251 of record NW_007250917.1, on the reverse strand, counting down.
TGCCTGTATTTGCTCTGGAATCCTCGCAACAACTTCAGGTGACATAGCAAGGCTGTCTTCCAGACGAGGAGACGAAGACCCAGGGTACATGCTCTTAATTGGTGAGGATGGGTTCGTGTGTCGAAGCCCTGACTTCCCAGCTACTCTGTGAACATGACTTTGTTTGGGTGTAGGATCACTGCAGATGTCAGCTGAGACAAGGTCACACTGGCGTAGGGCGGGCCCAATCCAATATGACTGTGTCCTTATGAAGGGGGAATCTGGACACAGACATGTGTACAGGGAGGACGCCATGTGAGGACAGAGGCAGAGGGCGGAGATGCATCTACCAGCCACGAAAAGTCACAGATGCCAGTTACCCGGCAGTGGAAAGAGACTCGGGATGGCAGGTGCCTTCCAGCCTGAAGGAATCCAGTCCCATCGACATTGCATCCCCAGGGCTGTGAGAGAACACGTGTGTGCAGAGGCCGCCTGCTCAGAAGACGTGTTAAGGTCCCTGCATGCTGAGCCGTGGGTGGGCCAGAATGAACCCAGGTGGCCTGGTTCCCACCGCCTCCTCCTGGCCTTCATTTCTCCATGCTAGGATGGGGCAATCTCATTTTCCCAGGTGGCACCTTATGTGAGATGAACTGATCAGCTGGGCTTGGGCCGGAGCTCACGCTGTGATCACGGTGTGGTCAGCATGAGACCCTGCCATGCAGTCCACAGGACCTGCCACACAGTCCATAAGACCCACTGGGCAGTTCATGAGACCTGTCAGACAGTCCACAAGACCCACCACACTGTCCACGAGACTCCACCATGCAGTCCACGAGACCTGCTGGGTGGGCATGGCTGTTGATATTTGACAAGTGGGCCGAGGTTAGAGCTGAGGCCCCAGCAGGTGAGGTCACTTGCTAAGGTCATGGAGCCGGATGTGCACTTGAATGTGTCCCTGATGGTCCTTGTGCAGGGTCCCCAGGACAAGAAACCTATGTGTCCCTCCCTACCTATAAGGGCACCCAGAGGCCACCCCACAACACCAGGCCATGCCAGGAGCTCATGTTGGAAGGGTTGGCAACTCCTCCATGCACATACGTGCACTTACATACACTACACATGCATACACACATGCATTCATACAAACACAAACAAGCACACACAAAACACATGTTCATGCACACACAATGCAAATACATGCACACATGTATTGACACATGCATGCACATACCCACACGTATGCATGCACACACGATGCACATAACACACATGCATTACAAATGCACGTACATGCATGCAATGTGCATGTCATGCGTACAGAGACACACATGCATGCACACTCATAATACATGCACACAAGCACATGCTCCACAGCACACATGCATACACACATGCCTCCCACCAGCTCTTTTCAGGTCCCGCCCTCCCTGCATGTCCCACCAGCTGCAAGCCCCACCAGGGCTCCGAGCAATGCGCAGGACAGGCCTGGAGGAGGAGCCTGCCACTCCCAGGGCCCAGGCTCCCTGTCTCGGAAGGGCGGCATGTATCACTGCAGCCGTGTGTCCCTCTGCACCCAGGTTCCTCATCTGCTGCTGGAGTCCCCAGCACGGCTGTGATGGAGGACCCCGGGCGGGTCCTGCACTGCAGATGTGCATTCCCTCGGTTCTGAGGCCGGAGGTCCAAAATCCCAGTGTGGCAGGGCTGGTCCCTGCAGGGGCTCCTCCGTGGCCTGCAGATGGCATCTTCCCTGTGTTCTCACGTGGTCGTCTTCTGACTGTGGTGGTGTCCAACCTCCCCTTCACGTGAGGTCATCAGGGCTCCACTCGTGTGACCTCACCTAATTATGTCTGCAGCTACCCTATTTCCTTATAAGGCCACGCTCTGAGGCATGGGGGTGGGACTTCAGCATGTGAGCTGGAGGGATGCGGGACAACCATGGAGCCCATGGAATGAGAGGAGCCCTGGCTCATCGTGGGTGATAATCGGACACAGCAGGAAGACACTTGGCTGGCACTGCCACCCGGTGTGGGCATAGCTGTGACAATGACGGTGCAAGAAAGCCTGTGAAGATGTGACGTCCTCAGTTCCCAGGCTCCGGGTGTGGCAGAGGGCGGGACCCACTCCCACGTGGGGCCTTCCGGGGCCTGTGGTAATGTGGCCCTTGTGAAACTTGTCTGGAAGGCATTTGCGAGAGGCACGAGTGGACAGAGGACATAGGCAGCTCTGCCCAGGCCCAACAGGGAACACCTGTCCTTGCAGCGAACACACGTCCTCATGCTCTCTTCCCTCGGGGCTGTGTCTGCACTGTGTGATGTTTTGAAGGACCTGCGGACAAGACGCCGCCCTCCAAGGAGAAGCTGACCTGACTCCCCCTCGTAGGACCTGAGCTCAGACACACAGGAAGGCCACACTCATGACTAGAGGGAACACCCCGAGGCCTGAGCGGCCCTGTGTTTCTGCGAGGTTGTCACAGGTTATCTAGGTGGTCCATTTACACAAGCCTGGGAAACTTCCCGTGTGATCAGCGCACCACGGTGTCTGCAGCTGGGAGCCCATGGCATGTCCACTCAGCCCTGAGACGACTCCAACTGTGATTGGGGTGCGTCCCTGTGCTCCTGCCCACAGCAACCTTTGGTCTGTCCCCTCTCCACCTTGGTTGTGCGCCTGGGCAGAGTGCCAAGGGGGGAATACAGGGTCAGACTCTCAGCGTTTTTATTTGTGGATAGGGAGACTTTATGCATTATGGCCCCAGAGGGACTGGCTTGGCCATGCACGTGCTCGCCTGCAACTCACCTCCAACAGCGTCTTGGAACACGGGGCCGTGCGGGCGAGTCCTATGTCTGCTGCCTGCAGCCTCAGGGGCATGCACAGGAGTGGCTGGTGAGTGCATGGGGGTGTGCGTGGCATCTGTGTCTGCCGTGTGCAGCCATGAGCAGGGGGTCCAGGGAAGGGTCCGGGTGAGTCCGACTTTCCCCAGGAGCCACGTGGGCCAGATCGAGCCCACTGGGCAGGGGATGGGAGACCTATAGAGATGTGTTTCTTTGTGGGGGTAAAAGAGTCACGATCTTTTTACCCTAAAAATTCACAGACAAAATTCACAGACAAAGGAACTGCGGAAGCCGCTGGCTTCCAACGCATTGCCATGCGGCTGCCTGAGCCCACCCCTTCTGGGCCTCCCTTCTCTGCGGCCTCCCCTGCGAAGGGTTCCAGTCATGCTGAGCCCTGGGCTGGCCTCCTGGGAGCCCACCGCATCGCACCCTCTCCCCTTGCCCGGGTCTGCCTGGACCTGGGTTTGCAGACATGGCTCCATCCTGCCCCTCAGCCCTGCAGAGGTTGGCTGCTGCCCTCAGGGAGCCTTGCCCTCTGGAGGTGATTCCCAGCTGCTGCTGGACATCATGGGGTCACTCAGGCCCCTTGGGGGTCTGGGGTGCTTCCTCCTCCCACCCTGTGCTCTCAGACTCGCCTGTCCCTTCCCACCTGCCCCTCCGAGGAAGCCAACACCTCCCCTCCTGGCCCCGGACACAGGAAGCCTGACTCAGTGGAAGATCCCACTCCATCATGTGATGAGGACTGACCATGCATCCCCCGTGAGTGGTGCTGAATGAGACCAGAAGCCCCGCCCCCCATGGGCCCAAGCTCTACACTGGGAGAAACTGCATGTGCCAACAGGTGCACAGGAGAGAGGAGTGCCCTGGAGGAGATGGGCAAGGGGAGTGTGCATGTACACATGTGTGCATGTTTGTGTGTGCATGAGTGTGTTCGCATGCGTGTGTCCATGTGCACGTGTGCTTTGCCCGTCTCAGAAGGATGTCGGGGAGCCACTCACTCTGGGATACCATGTCCAAGCTGGATCGTGAACGGTGCATGCTGGCTCTTCCTAGGGCTCTGGGCAGAGGCCTCTTGGCTCCCTGGGTCTGTGGGTGCCATCCTGGTGACATCTGCAGCACCCAAAGGGCTTCTCCTCACACCAGCGACTGGCACCCTGAGTGCACGTCCGTGGATGCTGACGGGGCTGGCTGCCTGCAGGGTCCCTGGCCGGGGCTTGTCGAAAGTCGAGTGGGACTGGCAGCAACAGGGAGGATAGGCCCCGTGGCCCAGGCACCTTCCCAGACCCTGGCGTCCATGGGTGCCTCACAACTCACTGCCGAGCAGGCAGTGCCTTCAAAACCAGTCGGACGCGTTGCGGGACCACCGAGCCTCTCTCCTCCCGCAGATACCCAACACCCCTGCACCCAAGGCACTGCGCTTCCAAGGACATTCCGCCAACTCACGACGCGTGGTGGGAAGTTCTTTTCCTGAGAGATGATGGAACGCAGCTGAGTGTATTCACGCGAACAGACGATGTTTTCCTCGCAGACCCACTTTAGCATCACTCAATAAAAACACGATGGAAAGCGCTCAATTTCGTCTCAAGTGACAGCAGCTAATGAGTGCAACTCTGATGAGGAATTGTCTAGGCTTTGCTTTGTGACCCCAGCAAGGTACTCACCCCTGTGCCTCTGACTCCTCACACGGAAGCCTCAGTCACCCCAGTTAGTGCCATGACGAGGCTGTGGTCCGCGTGAACCTGTAACAGTCGCAGGAGACCCACACCAGCCTGGTGAAGCCCACACACATGTGGGTCGGCTCGCAGCTTGTTATTCCAGACGCCATCCTGGTCACACGGGGAGTGTCTCACAAGCTAGCATTTTAGAAATGGGAAATGCACTGGGAATGTGCGGACGGCTGTTCCCAAAAAACAGGCTGGTGCCCATGGCTTGCCACACCACGCACTACCTGGGGTCACAGTAGAAACCAGACGAGTGATTTCCACAGGGAGCCCCTGAGGACAGAAGCCCTGGCTGGGAGCCAGAGCCCCACTGTCCCTCTACACACACATGCACAAACACAGATATAGGCACATGCATACAATGCACATGGACAACACACAGAGACACATGCATGCACAAGGGCATACACAGACATACACAAACATGCACAGACACACATGTACATGGACACACATACAGACACATATACCTGCAGAGACACCTGCATGTAGACACATGCATAAATATGGACACACTCGCCGGGCTCGGTGGCTCCACCTGTAATCCTGTGCCTTGGGAGGCCGAGGTGAGTGAATTGCCTGAGCCCGCAGGTTCGAGTCCCGCCTGGGCAACTTGGCGAGATCTCGTCTCTACAATAAATCAAAAATTAGCCGGGCGTGGTACCATGCACCTGTAGCTCCAGCTACTTGGAAGGCTGAGGTGAAAGGATCGCCAGAGCCCAGCAGGTCGAGGCTGTGATGGCTGCTCTCTGCACTCCAGTCTGGGCGACAGAGTGAGACTTCAACTCAAAAAAACAAAACAAAACAAAACAAAACAAAAACATGGACACACACAGACACACAGAGCTATTACATATGGAAACATACAGACACATATGCACAGATACACATACTGGCACAGGCATATGCATACACATATGGACACACAGAGGCATGAACACATGCACAGGCAAGTGCACATACAGACACATACATACATATGAACACAAACTTGCAGACACAGAGACATGCATATGCAAGGACACACAGACACATGCATGAGCAGACACACACAAAGCCATGCACACACATGCTCATACCAGGACACACACAGAGCCCAGCGCTGAGAACCCCAGACCCTGTCGTACTCATCCCTGTCTACTAAAGGCCCAGCCCACTCTGCTCTTAAGGACTCCGCCGTTTATTCATTCAGCACATATTTCCTGAACACTAACTGTGTGTGGATCTTGCTTCAGGCACTGGGGGCACGGATGAGGCACAGGGACTCCTGCCTTTGGGATTCCCATCCTGTGCTCGAGCCACCCCACGCATGCCACACTGGTGGCTGGCCTCTGCCCCTGGGTCCCAGCTGTCTCCCCACAAAACGCCAGTTTGGGACTGGATGGGAGGGTGGGGGCAGGGCTGCCAGGTGTGTCCAGGCCAGGGCGCTTCAGTGAGGAGGGACACCCAGCCCCGGGCTCGAGATCCGGGACACACACTGAATACACATAGACACACACAGACACACGTGGACAGACACTCATGGGCACACCGACACCCAGGGACACACGCAGACACAGCTTCCCTGGCTGTCTGCTGCTGGCCCCACCTGCCCTTGGACCAGCCTTTCCCTCCTCGGTCCCGGGGGCGGGGGGGGGTGCAGAAGACCCCCGGCTCTGGCCCTGCCTCTGTCCCCCGCGGGACCCCACTCCACCAGCAGGCA
>NW_007250917.1:190687-197094 GCF_000164805.1 Carlito syrichta | reverse complement strand
CTGTGTTGACCCCTGGACCGGATGGCCGGCGGCTGGCACCCCGGCTCCTCCTGCGCCCCTTGGGGAGGGGCCGGGTAGAGGCAGGTGGGAGGGGAGGGACCCTCTGAACACCCTCCAGCCGCAGGCACAGGTGCCCTCCATCCCCCACTTGCCCGGTGGACGCTGGGGAGCCTCCCGACCCCCGCGGGCATGCCAGATGTGTTCCCCACAGAGAGGCCAGGCACGGTCTCCACGGAGAGGTCAGACTCATCCCCCAGGAGGACTTGCGGGAACTTCTAAGAGGCCCTTTGGACCACTTTGTGCGGGCAGTGCCGTGGGCGTCAGGTCTCAGCTGGGCTTGCCCCTCGCCTCCCTGCAGATGGGGAGAGGAGATGGGGACCTGCCCTGTGGAGGCCTCAGACACAGCGTCCTGTGCCCAAGGCCTGGGGGTGCATGCTAATGTCATGACCCCACCCCAGGCAACCTCCAACCTGTTTCGAGGAAGGCATGAGGCCATGCCCTGTGACTCGTGGATGGAGAGAGTCATGCCCTAGCAGGGGCTTGACGGAATTAGCCATCTAGATGGTTCTAGGTTACGGTGCCGGGGGCCCAGGGTGCACAGAAGCCTCTGCAGGAGGCCCAGCTCCTGGGCCATTCCCTCATGTGGGTGTCCCACAGGCTGGGGCCAGCAGCTGTGGTGCTCCAGCTCATCTTTCCCCACTTGGGCTGTGGTAGACGGGCACCGGCGCCCCTGGCTCGCTCTGTGTCACGCAGAAAGAAGGAAGTTCGCATGTGGTTCCCCCACATTCATCTGGGCTACTGGTTCCTGCACACGCCCCAGCAAGCCTCCTCCGGGAAGCCTCAGGGCCAGGTGCCAGCAGTAGTGCCTGAACTGGGGCCATGCAGGTGGGGCTACGCATGGGGGCGGAGGTGTCGTGGACATCCTGCGGGGGCCTCCACCCCATGAGGCTGCAGCCAGGTCTCTGGGCACAGCTCTGGAGAGGCATGGTGCCATCCCAGGGCATGGGGCTGTATGAGCCTGTCTGGTCTGTGGGTTCACGGCACGTCCCTAGCTTCCCGTGCTTGCTGTCACCCGAGGACTCAAGGTTCCCAGGAGCCGTCCTGGAGAGCCCAGGCTTCTCTGCCCACCCCAACTGGTTCAGTCAAAGCCAAGGGGGAGAAAAGTTTGGTTCTAGTGGCCACTCGGCCCTCGGGCGGCTATGGGGAGTGTCTTGAGGGTGTGCGAGCTGTGTCACGGGAACCAGAGAGCTCTGTAGAGACCTGGTCGGCTGGGGTTGTGTAACACCCTGCGGGCAGCCAGCGGCCAGCCCCGCCCCCTCCCAGCCGAGGGGAAGCTGGCCCTCGGGCAGACGTTGCTGGGGAGATCGCGACATGTTTTCAGACAGGGTGGGTCCCCCTGGCCTCTCCTCTCCTCTCCCCTTACCCCCTTTGCCTCTCCCCTCTCTCCTTTCTGTCTTTTAAAAATCTTTTTCCTCCCTCCAGTCTTCCTTCCTTGTCCCCCTGCCCTTTCTGTCTCCCCTGCATCTGTCTGTCTCTCTGTCCCCTCCTTTTGGGGAGGCTGCACCACGTCCCTCTGACCCATGAGGCTAGCACAGTGTCTAGACCCAATCACCAGCCAATATTCACTCCAGGATATGGAGGGAGACACCAACATCGATCACTCATCTAGCGGCTTCCTAAGAGGAGGGTGGCTCAGTGGTGGGCTTGACATTTGTTCCCGTGAAGACTTTTTTTTTTTAATTTTTTTAGTCAGGCTCTCACTCTGTCGCCCAAGCTGGAATGCGGTGGCACGGTCACGGCTCACTGCAGCCTTGACCTCCTGGGCTCAGGCCATCCTTCTGCCTCAGCCACCCGAGTAGCTGGGACTATAGGCACATGCTACCACACCCAGCTAATTTTTTTGATTTTTGTAGAGACTAGGTCTCACCATACTGCCCAGGCAGGTCTCAAACTCCTGGGCTCAAGTGATCCTCCTGCCTTGGCCTCCCACAGTGCTGGAATTACAGGCATGAGCCACCATTCTCGGTCCCAAAAAGTCATTTGGAAACAGTCCTCACACCCCCGAGTCTAGTGCACATGCCTGTGCTGAGGTGTGAAAGAGGGCTTTCCAGAGGAGGTGGCCTGCCCTTTCCCTCATGGCCTGTTGTGGCTGGATCCCAGAGTGGGAAATCGGTCCCTGGGCATCTCGGCCTGACACTCATTCAGCTGAGTCTAGGAAGGAGAGGGGGGAATCTGATGTGATGGGGTGATCTCTAGCGCTTTCCCTGGCCTGACTATTCCCAAATCCTCTACTGGCTTGGGGAAGCCTGTGGGGAAGCCTGTAGACCCCGTCTCTCTGAGCTGGGGGGAGGTGGGGATGTTGACATAGGGGAGGGGCCAAGTCCAGGATCTTCTCTTCTGCCCGGCCTCAGTGACCTTGATTTGGGACATCTAGTGACCCTGGCCAAGCACTCCCAGGGGTGAGTGCACATCCAAGGTCACAAGACTCAGGAGAAAACACACCCTGAAGACAATGCAGCCACCTCCCGCAGCACATGAACTTGCTTCTGAATTCAGAGCTCAACGCAGGAAAAGTGTGTGTAGACAAGCACCATCCTTCTGAATATCTGAAATTGGCATCATACGTGGCATCCGTGGCTGCGTGCCCCCACGCCACTTGTCGTGAGCTCCAGGCTCAGGACCCTCCAGCACAGTGCAGGAGGGCTAGACACCCCACCCTTTGTCCTGGCTTCAAGCCCCCTCCCCTAAGAAAACTTTCAAATTCTGAATGATGGAAGGGGGAGACAGGCATTCTCGGGGTCTACAGGCCCAGCCCTTGGCAGGGAGACCAGACATTTTTGGGGTCTACAGGGCAGCCCTGGGGGAGGGAGGCCAAGCATTCTCGGGGTCTATGGCCCAGCCCTCGGCAGGGAGACCAGGTGTTCTTGGAGTCTACAGGCCCAGCCCTGGGGAGGGAGACCAGGCATTCATGGAGTCTACAGACCCAGCCTTCCGCAGGGAGATCAGGCATTCTCTGGGTCTGCAGGTCCAGCCCTCAGGGAGGGGAGCCCCTGCCATCAGCCCATGTGGCTCTGTCTGCTGTGGCCACTGAGTGGGCACAGATCATCACTCAAGGCTGACCTCACTCCCTGTTCAGAGGAGAACCGCCCCCAGCTCAGCCAGTCTCCCTGCCTCCAGCACCCTCAGGACCCCTTAGGAGAGAGACTCTAAGAAGAGATTGAGCTGGGCTGGGCTTCTTCTCAGCTGCTTGATTTTGAGGGAAGAGGGTTGGATCCAGAACATGGCACGCTCATTCCCTCTAGCTGGCCTGCCCGGCCCAGGTCCGAGCAGGTCAGGACTGTGGGCATCTCGCTGTGGGCAGGAAGGCTGAGCACCTGCAGGGCAAGACGCAGCACGTGGTGCTTGGAAAGGTGTCGTGGCAGCTGCCAGGTTGGCCTGGCTTTGGAGAACCATGTTTCTGCCATTGTTAAAAGTTCAAGTCAGAAAACCAGAAGTCGCTGAGGGGCTGGCCGGGTACAGGCCAGAGCCGGCGGGGGTGCAGGTGCCCACCCCATGGGAGCCCTCGTCCACCGTCTCTGTTCCCTCCGACTCCACAGCTCCTCATACCAGGCTGCCTCCTGCTGCATCTGGGCCCCACACTGGCCTGGTCTGCTCCAAGGGTGTCTTCGTCTGTTTTGTCCCCGGCTCTCACTCCAGGACCTGGGCAGAAGGGCGAGCGTGGGTGTGCGCCCAAGAATACCTGTTTGGTGTGTGGAATGAGTGAGTTCGTGGAATTGTCTCCCAACAATTCTGTTTTTGTTTAAATGTGTGTATTTGGAGACAATGGTCCATCAGAACTGCACCCACCTGCAGAAGGTGGTTGTGCAAACATACAGTGGGAGAACACCAGAGGTGCCCACGGGGCCATGCCAGTGGCCTGCTGTCTTTGTGGAAGGAGGAGTCTCACGTGGAGGGATACCTGGGGGGACCGGGAGGGTGGACAGGCCCAAGGGGCTGCATCCTGGTGTGAGGTGACGTCCTGGCCTCACTTGAGGCTGCATCCGTTTCTCGCCTCCCATCCTGACAGTGTGGATCCTGCCTTGGGAAGCCCTGGTCTAGGTGCAAGCGGCAGCTGGGGGGTGGTCCTGCCAGCCTGGGGACTTGGGGAACGCCTCCAGAGAGGCCCCCACTGCTGTGGGCCCAGATCTCTAATCAAGATGCCAGAATCCTCCCGGGAGCCCAGCAGTGATTCTTGCCAGCGGAGACCCGGTAGAGGCAGAACGGAGAGGCCGAAGGGAATTGAGACCAGGAGAGGGATGGGAAGGCCAGGTCACTGCTCAGCGCCTGCTAGACCTGCTGCAGGGGGGCCAGTCCTGAGGTCTCCCCGCCACACCCCGAGGCGACAGTGCTGGCTCTAGCGACCGAAGACACCATGGCTGAGGGGGCAAGCTGGGGCAGCCACCCAGCCTCCCACCCGCCACAGACTCCCTTTGGCCACGTGCCATCCGTCACAGCTGCGGGCAGGCTCAGACACAACGCAGAACTTGCAGGGCATGACAGTGGAGCGGGCTCTTGCACCCAGCACGAGGCGATGACGTCAACATCGATCAGAGGCACAAAGGGTACGGGAAATCGCAGGAGGGCCACAGAAGATGTGGTCCGGGGGTACAGAAGGATCCGGAAGGTGTCGGTGGCCCCCATGTGTCTCGAGTCCTAAGGCCCCACATGCAGGTCCAGTGTGCCTCCCTTGAGAGCCTTTGGGTGCAGAAGGTGCTGGTTTCTAAGATGGTCTTCCAGGCTCTGTGTGTGGGGGCATGCCCTGGCAGCCTCTAGGGCATCTTGCCATCGGGTGTGGGCTTCCGGTTGGGCCTTCCTGCACCCAAGTTCTAGTTCCCAGAGTGGCTCTGTGGCTCTGGGCACCTCTCAACTGGGGTCCCTCTGTCTTTCCCTCCCCAAGTCACAAGTGGCACGGGTCACACTCTCACAAACAGTCAGAGTTGCCGTGCCTAGAAAAGCCACCATGCCATTACCTCTTGGGTTCTGGTGGGTCCCGCTGGAAGGTGGCCGTGGCGTTTCAGGGATCAACGTTTCTCGGGTCGTTCAGGGTCCTGCCTGCTCGGTTGAGATGCTCAGTGCCACATTAGTGTGGATTTACTGCAGAAAGTGAAACATCGTAACGCCCGCTCGAGCCCCATCTTCTGATGCCAGCCCCGCGGCTGTGTTCGAGGCTGCTGGATGTGACTCATCTTTCCTGTCCACGCTGTCCATGCCATCCACAGCCCTCGGAGAAGCCCGATGCCTTACTCCACTGAGGGGACGAACAGCTTCTCCATTCTGTGTTCCTTCTCGCTGCTGGACCACCCACCATCGTTGCAGGTCGCAGCCCCATCACCGCAGACGTGTGAGAACACCTGGGGTGCGTCTGCGACACAGAAGCTGCCCCTTGAGCAGACCTACACCTGATCTCAGGGAGATCCGTTCCACAGGCCTGTCCCACATTCTTCCCTGGGGACACAGGCCTCCTGTCTGCAGACCCAGGCCGAGCTCCCAGGACATGCACAGGGGTCCCTCCTGCTGCTGGACCACGTGATGGTACCCACAGTTCAGCAGGGTGCTCTCTGCATCTCAGTCTGGACACTGTTTTCTGACAGGACAATGATCCTTCATTGGTGGGAAACTCGGCAGAAGTGTCTGTACACGTCCACGTCGGCTCTCTACTGCAGACACGCACAAGAGGGACCCGAACCTGGGGCCAGCTGGGTGACCCCTTCACCCCCTCAGATGAGTGTCAGCCTTCGCAGGGATGGCAAGCGCAGAGTCCAGCACCCAGGAGGCAGGCGGGCCAGCCCACAGAGCCAGGTCTGGAGACCCCCCCGTGTCTGGGCTTTCCTCTCAAGACCCCTTCAGGATGGCGAGGACTGGGAGGGACTTCCCAGCCACCTGGAGTCAACGCGAGTCTGACAGTCTCCCAGTTGCTACTCACAGACAGGAGGAACTGGCCTTCTGGGTTGTTTGGAAGGTCCTTTCGAGCTGCGGAGTCTCACAGCGTGAAAGACTGCGGAGTCTCACTCAGTCTGTGCTGCCTCCTCCAGGAAGCTGCCCAGGTTGACGGCGGCTCTCACACCACAGTCCTGCAGACCACACAAACACCGTGTCCACTTCTGGGCATGCCTGTGACCACTGTCCCATATCACAGAATTAGGAGGGGACACCCTGAAAGACGGATGATGGGAGCTGGGGGCAGGGCTGCTTCTGCCTGTGCAGACGTGGGTCCCCTCCTGGGAGTGCCAGGTGTGCTCTGGACTCAGCACGGACTGAGGGCGCAAGCAGGACTGTCCCGACAGAGGTGAGCGCTTCAGAGAGAAGGCAGTGGTCAGAGAGGGTGCAGGGATACGTGTGTGGGGGTGGGGGTTGGCCAACAGGGCCCC
>NW_007250917.1:152461-190667 GCF_000164805.1 Carlito syrichta | reverse complement strand
CCCCCAAAGCCGTATCCACCCACAGCCTCGGCATGGACCTCCTTGGAAAGGACCTCCTTGGAAAGAGGGTCTTTGCTGGCATGGACCTCCTTGGAAAGAGGGTCTTTGCTGGCGTCACTGTTGGTGAGGATGGGCCATGCTGGGTCGGGTGGCCCTAAACCCAGTGCCTGGTGTCTATGTAAGGACAAGAGACAAGGACATCCAACAGAGAAGAGGCCATGAGATCACGGAGGCAGAGGCTGGGCACCTGCTCCCTAAAAGGTGCAGGCGGATCCTCCCTGGGGCCTGCAGGGCCGTGGCCCTGAGACATCTGGACCAGACACACCAGGCACTGGGTGATTGGGAGAGGGCGGCCCGTCCTGAGACACCTGGGCCAGATGCCCGGCAGGAGGGGGCAGCCATGGTGTTGGTCTCTTGTGGGGCTGTTGGCAGAGCCCTGGCACACACAGTGGCCACCGGGGAGCCGCTTCCTGGTGTGCTTGGAGACATGGATGAGAAGGCGCAGTCGGCAGAGGCTAGGGGAAGCGGGGTGGGTGGCAGTGCAGAGTCCTACAGCGGCTGTCCCAAGGGCCGCGTGAGCAGCCAGGGTAGTAGAGGAGGAGTGGGGTGCCAGGAACGAGAAGGTGCCAGGCTTGTCACTGTTTCCTTATGGTTGTCAGTCCGGGGTGGGCGATGTCAGCTGTGGACAGGCCAGAAGGTTCAGGAAGGAAGTGGCACGGGCTGCTTGGTACCCAGGACCCTGAGGTATCATCCATGATGGTGACCGTTGCATGTCATGAGTACCCACAGCAGCTGAGTAGCAGGTGGGCTTGGGTGTGTGGCCGGGCAGGTGTCTGCTGGTCTGGGTGTCTGGGGTTCGAGGTCTCCCAGCCAGGGCTCCCCACTCGTCTGCTGGCACTAGGCGGGCAGCTCTCTGTGCAGCCATCCTGAAGCAGGTGCTAGGATGCTGAGTGGCATCCCACCTCTACCCTTCCCGTGTGTCCTCTCGCCAGCTGTGACACCAGAAGTATCCCTGAGGCGAGCACCTCTTGCAAAGCTCAGTCTTGACTGCCTGGGTTCAAATCCTGCTCCTCCACCAGGGGCCAAATGACTGGGTGGGTCACTGGTCTCTCTGGGTCTTAGTTTTCCTCTCTGTAAAAGCAGAATGCTGGGGTTCTGGCCTCAGAGGAGCCCTGTGGAGTCTGCAGAGTCGGTGCAAGGAGCCTTGCTGTGCAAGGACAGAAGAAGAACCGTGCTGTTGGCACCACCTGCCTCCTCATCTGTGAAATGGGGCGGCGGAGAGAGGTGGCCTCCAGGTGGTCGAAGGGAATCAGATCTCACTGCAAGGAGCGTTTCCTCCCCTTGCAGAGGTGTGGAAGACGCTTGGTCGGGCTCCAGCCTCACCATCTGCCCCAGGCAGCCTCCCTCAGGACGGCAACCTCCCTCAGGACAGCAGCCTCCCTTTCACCCCCGAGGGAGCCACTTACCACTCACCGCTCAAGATGCATCGGGCTGTGCAGCCACCCTGCTTTGTTTTCGTTTTCTATTACTAATATTTTGGACAAGTGATACATGTAATCTACTGTTGGTAACAATGTATCACTTGTTTAAGAGACAGATTCACCTGAAGGATGAGCCAGTTAGACGAAACTGGCAATCGGCTACACTGGGTCATCTGCAGACAGCAGGTCCCACGGGGAATGGGGGAGGCCCGAGCCACGGTGCCTGTGCCATGTGACCCACGAGGGTTCAGGTGGCGTCTGGCCTGGCCTGGATGATCGACCTGGAATCAGAACCGACAAGGAAGGCTCCTGCTCTGGGTCTGGTGCTCTCCCCGGGCGTCCTGTGGCACCCGGCCTGATAAAAACAAATGCAAGTAAAATATGCCGCGTGTGGTATGCCCTGAGGGGAGGCCTGGCTGCAGGCCCTGGCACTTTTCATGTTCGCGCTCTTGGGGACATCGTGGCGGGAGCCTCCACTTCCTCAGGGGTGACAGGAGGCTCAAGTCCGACTGACAGAACACTAACTGCGAACTATCGTAGTTGGCTGGGATCAGGTGAGGCCTGATCCAGATGCTGGGGCCTCCTCTGCCTCTTTCTTAGGGAGTCATCTCGATTTCCATCCCTGGAGTCCCAGGGTGGGGGTCGGCCCACCTGAACCGAGGCTACCAAGAAGGCAGAAGGTTGGTGCTGCACCTGAGAGGCAGGAGAGAATGGCTGAGCTCTCGGGGCACTGGGTGGCTCTAGTCACTCCCTGCAGCCCGCCTTGTGGGGTCAGGCCTGCGGGCGCCTGCCCAGTCCCCGTGGGAGGCCGGTGCTCTTGAGGCATCTTGCTGGCCATGGCCCAGCCGGAGGTACCGAAGGGGCCCCCTCAGATCTCAGCTCTGGCGTTTTGTTTTAAGGAATAAGCTGTGACCATGAACTCAGTGGCATGGCTCTGTGCTCCCTCGGTCCTGGAGGCCGGAAGTCTCCAGGCCTCCCTGGGATGGCATCGGGCGTGGGCAGGGCCAGCTCCCTGGGTTCCAGGGAGGTTTCTCCTTGGGCCATGCTCCTGGGCTTGTGGCCCCTCCCCGTTGCCACAACCCGCCCCTTCCCCGCTTGGAAGGAGTCTGGGATGATACCAGGACCTCCCGACCACCCGGAGTGAGGCTGGCCAGCACTTACTCCACCACCTGAAGTCCCGTTGCCCTGTGACCTAACCTGCCCCCAGGCCCAGGATGGGGCGTCCGGGGGGAGAGGGATGCCATTATATTACGCCAACCACAAATATACAGATGACTGTGCAGTGGGCGACACACGGGAGAGAAATGCCTCAGTGAAGTAGGGCTTGCAAGAGGGTGGGGCGCCGGCGTTTTCCACAGGGGCCCAGAGGAGACCTCCTAGGGAGTGGGACCCACGGTGGGGGGCGGCCCCTGCCGACACCTAAGGAGGCTCAGCCTGGCATGTGCAAAGATCCTGAGACAGCGGGCCCGGTGTGGGGCAGGAGCAGCTGCTGGGATCTGGACTGCCAGGCATGACTCAAATTCTCTCCCGAAGGCAGCGGGGGCCAGGGAGAGCTGAGCCAGAGGAGTCATGTCTGACGGGTCTGCCAGCACATCACAGGGTCCCTCTGGCCAACATTCTGCCTTTACAGATGGAAAAACCAAGGCCCAGAGAGACCAGTGACCACCCACAGTCATTTGGCCCCTGGTGGAGGAACGGGATTTGAACCCAGGTAGTCAGGCTGAGCTCTGCAAGGAGGCGGCCAGGTGCTCACCTCAAGGACACTTCTGGCATCACAGCCGGTGAGGGCACACGGGCAGGGTAGAGGCGGGATGCCACTCAGCCTCCTAGCACCTGCTTCAGGATGGCTGCGTGGAGAGCTGCCTGCCTAGTGCCAGGAGAGCAGAACAGAGGCTTGATTCCCAGGCAGGGGCCCTGCTGGGCAGCCAGGACTACACCGCAGAGTCCGAGGCAACAGGGAATGTGTGCACATCCGTGTCTTTTTATTTATTTATGCTTTTTGCCTAGGCTGGTCTCGATCTCTGGGGCTCAAGCAATCCTCCTGCCTCAGCCTCCTAAAACACTGAGATTACAGGTATGAGCCACCACACCTAGCCTCCTGGGATATTAAAGTAGTTGAAAAATATGACTCATCCACGGAACCCTGGATAGTAACATTATAGTGAGTTCTATTTAGGGGATGCATGATGTATTTAGAGGTAAAATAATGCTTACTGTTCGATTTTTCAGCAACTCGAATGCTCTAGAAAATACGTTGAACGCCCACGAGCACATGCAGAGGGCATCCATCTTCCCCTTTGCCACAGGCTCCATACGGAGGCGGGGGACCTGGATGCCCTCAGAGCCAGGCCTCTGGGAGGATGAGGGGCTGCAATGCAGGGGGACGGGGAGGTGAGGGACTCTGGGCACATGGCTCAAAGGCCCACAGGTATCCCAGGACACAGTGAAGGGCTGTGCCTCAGGGTCAGGGAGTCACACGTGGGAGTGGTTGGTCCACACAAGCTGCCCACACCACGAGGCCGGGTGGCCCACCGGGATAAAGGGTGAGTGTCAACAGAGAAGTGACAGGTCCACAGCCCAAGCCTGGGCCTCTGTAGTGAGGCTGCAGCATGGGCAAGTCAGCTGCCAGGATCTGAGAAGGGTCTCCTGAAACCAAGTGGATGACCCCAGTTGCTCCTGACAGGACCAGGAGGAGGCCCAAGGCTGGCTGGAGACCCAACAATGGGAAGTGACTGTCACAAAGACAGTGTAGACAGGTGTGCACTGCAGTTCAGGATGTGGCCATGAAGTGAGTGTAGCACGTGGGCCATGAGGTCAGTGTAGGACATGGGCTGAGAGGAGTGTTGGACATGGGTTATGATGTGAGTGTGGACTGTAGTCCATGAGGTGAGTGTAGACTCTATTCCATGAGGTGAGTACTGCATGTGGGCCATGAGGTGAGTGTAGACTGTAGCTCATGAGGTGAGTGTTGGATGTGGGCCCTGAGATGAGTGCAGGATGTGAGCCATGGGGTGAGTGCAGGATGTGGGCTGTGAGGCGAGTGTAGACTATGGTCCATGAGGTGAGTGTTGGATGTGGGCCATAGGTGAGTGTAGGATGTGAGCCATGAAGTGAGTGTAGACTGTAGTCCATGAGGTGAGTGTAGTATGTGGGTCATGAGGTGAGAGTTGGATATTGGATATGAGCCATAAAGTGAGTGTAGACTATAGTTGTGAGGTGAGTGTAGGACATGGGCCATGAGGTGAGTATAGGACATAGGCCATGAGATGAGTGCTGGATGTGGGCCATGAGGTGAGTATATGGCGTAAGCCGTGAGGTGAGTGTAGACTGTAGTCCATGAAGTGAGTGTAGGACGTGGGCCATGAGTTGAGTATAGACTGTCATGCATGAGGCGAGTGTTGGATTTGGACTGTGAGGTGAGTGTAGGTCATGAGCTGCGAGGTGAGTGTAGACTGTAGTACGTGATGTGAGTGTAGCTTATAGTCTGTAAGCTGAATGGTATACATGGGACATGAGGTGAGTGTAGGACGTGGGCTGTGAGGTGAGTATAGATTATCGTCTGTGAGCTGAATGCTGTACATGGACCATGAGGTGAGTGTAGGACGTGGGCCATCAGGTGAGTATTAGATATGGGCCATGAGGTGAGTGTAGGATGTGAGCCGTGAGGTGACTGTAGACTGTAGTCCATGAGGTGAGTGTAGGACGTGGGCTGTGAGGTTAGTGTAGGATGTGGGTCGTGATGTGAGTGTAGGCTGTAGTCTGTGAGGTGAGCGTAGGACGTGGGCCATGAGGTAATTATAGCACATGGGCCATGAGGTGACTGTTGGTTATAGACTACGAGGTACGTGTAGAATGTGGGCCGTGATGTGAGGATAAGACATGAGCCATGAAGTGAGTGTAGACTGTAGACCGCGAGTTGAATGTAGGACATGGTTCACGAGGTGAGTGTAGGATGTGGGCCCTGATGTGAGTGTAGATTGTAGTTTGTGAGGTAAGTGTTGGATGTTGGCTGTGAGGCGAGTGTAGGTTGTGGACCGTGAGGTGAGTGTTGGACGTGGGCTGTCAGGTGAGTGGTGGTCGTGGGCCATGAGGTGAGTGTAGACTGTAGTTCGTGAGGTGAGTATTGGACAAGGGCTGTGCCACGCACTGTAGGGCATGGACCGTGAGGCGAGTGTAAGAAGTGGGCCATGCGGTGAGGGTTGGATGTTGGCTGTGAGGTGAGTGTAGGACCTGGACCCTGAAGCGAGTGTAGATTGCAGGCTGTGATGTGAGTGTAGGACATGGGCTGTGAGGTGAGTGTAGACTGTCGGCCGTGAGAGTATAGGACATGGGCCGTGAAGTGAGTGTAAACTGTAGTCCATGAGGTGAGTGTTGGACGTGGGCTGTGCTGTGCACTGTACGATGTGGGCTATGAGGTGCATGTAGGATGTGAGACATGATGTGAGTATGGACTGTAGTACGTGAGGTGAGTGTCGGACGTGGGCCTTGCCGTGGACTCTAGGACGTGGCTGTGCATGGCAGTGTGGGCTGTTGATCTGTCATGCATCATGGGACGTGGGCCCCTATGTGCAGTGTCCCTGGCCACCACCCACCAGTTGCTGGTTGCTCTCGCCACCTTCCCAATTGTGATATTCGTAAATGTATGCCTTTTCAGATGTCCCCAGTGGGTCCAAAGACCCCAAACACTTCTGGGGTGTGTCTAGATGGGAAGAGAAGGGAGCTCTGCTGGTGGGAGGAGTAAGGAGGCTGGCCAGAGTGACAGGGACGTGGCCGGGAAATCCCGGCAGCTCATGGCAGCTGGTCCTGGTGCAGTGTCCTGGGCAACTGTGGGGTTGGTTGAGGGGTGCTTCCGCCATCCTCCAGCTCCCAAGAAGCGGGAAACCAGGTCATCTGAGGCTGAGAATTGCAAGCTCCCTTCCTTTCCTTTTCTTTTTTTAGTTCAGCTACAGCACTATGAAGGCTTCACAAAGCAAGTCTGTGCTTGTAGACCCGGTCTCTAGGGCTCCTTTCGGAACAGGGGCCTCCAAGTGGCTGCTGACTCAGGACAGGGGTAGGCTGAGGCAGGGCCCCACACGGGATGGGAGCACAGTGGTCCACGCAGGCCAGGGCACCAGGGAGAGGTTGCTGGGTGCTCCGGGCCTGTGTGAGGTGGCCTTGTTGGAGGGCCCCAGACCTTCCTGTCACCTCCTAGCCCTGCAGAGCTGACTGTGACTCTGGCCTCTGTCCGTGTCTCCTTTCAGAGAAGGGTTGGGAAGGACATGTGACCTGAGGGCCACCAGGCGTGAGGGGAGGAGCTGTCTGGGGCTGTCCACATCCCGCCATCCTTCATGTCCTCAGGTGAGAGGCTGCCCTTCTCCTGGGCTCCACATCCCCCTCGCAGCTGTGAATTGAGGGCATTTCTCCCAAGGGTGTGGCTGTCCCGGCACACCTAAGTTTGGTCACACACACCTTGCGCCAGCTGTGAGCCTAATGGGGCAACCAAGGCGCTTGGCCCCATCTGGAGGAGACTCCTGCTGAATCCTTGTTTTACCCACGAGGAGTCCCTGGCCCAGAGGGTTGTGTGGTCAGGCAGAGGTAGGTCAGGCAGGTTTTGAACCAAGCTCTGCCCTGATGGCCACTGCAGAGACCGCCGAGGGCATGTGACCTGGTCAGCCCAGCAGCTGCGCGTGATATCTTCCGCGTCTCACAGCAGAAAGGGGCTGTTTCTATTTTTGCCAGAAAGCTCAGTCACATCCGCCTGTGCAGAGCCCATCTGAACCCAGCAAGCCTTGATTTTATCTCCACCTGAGAAAATCAGAGTCCTGCAAGGGGCCCTTTTCACTACTTGAGACGATTGTGGAAAACGCCTGTTAGTATTCCAAGAGCCCGAGCACTCAGCAGCAGACACAAGGGAAGCCAACAAGATTGTCTGAATTGCTGGGAGCAGCATGTTGTGGCTAAAACGTGGGCGAGAGGGCTGGGCCACCCAGATCCCTCCAGCCCCGCCACCTACCCCTACAAGCCTCCATCAGGTCGCCCCAGTACCCTGCTCCTAGTTTGTTCCTCTGGAAAATGAGGTGATAGCAGCACTCATCTCTGAGAATATTGAATGAAGGAAGTGTGTGAGGCTGAGGACCCACGTCTGGCACCTGGTTTGTGCTCGGTTTGGACAGGGTTTTGATGTGCGCCGGTTGTCTCTCATTGCTGCCCCCACAGTCCCCTGGATGGATGGGTAGGTGGATGGATGGATGGGAGGAACCCTGGTTCCACCCTGGCCAAGGATGCAGGAACTCCAGGTTTCCTCAGGAAGCTGGGGGGAGGGGTTGGGCGCTGACTTGATCTGGTTCGCCCTCTGCTCATGGAACAACTGTGCTGCGCCAGCGTACAGAGGTGCCCAGTGCTCAGAGTGGGGTCCTCTCAGGATGCCATCGGGTGGGAGGGAGGGAGTGGCCACACAGCTGTTCTCTAAGGCAGTGTGTCATTGGTGGTGTGGGAATTCGTGACAGCACGAGATACAGGTTTGCTTTAAAGGGGGATGGTCAGGGCAGCTTCACAGAAGAGGAAGCGTTTGAGTCACACGTTTGGAGTTGGATGAATCTGGATCCAAATCCCAACTGGGTGAACCTGAGCAGGTCACTACCCTTCTCTGAGCCTTGGTTCCTCATCTGCAAGAAATGAAAAACAATTATTCTTCCAAGATAGGATTATGGGGAGATTAAACAAGGTGATGCATGTGAAATGCCTTACATATGGCAGGTTTCAGAAATGTCAGCACATGAGAGAAAGAGATTTGGACAGGTGGATAGCTGATGCCTGACATGTAACAGGCACTCAGTAAATATTTATTCTTTGGTGGATGGATGGATGGATGGATGGATGGATGATAAAAGAGTGGGTAGGTGGATGGATGGGTGGATGGGCGGATGGGTGGATGGATGGATGGGTGGGTGGATGGGTGGATGGAATAGATGAGAGCGGAGTGGATGGGTGAATGGATGGGTGGGTGGAAGGAGGGGTGGGTGGGTGGATAGGTGGATAGGTAGATGGGTGGATGGTTGGATGGATGGATGAGTTATAAAAGGGTGAGTAGGTGGATGGATGGATGGGTTATAAAAGAGTGGGTAGGTGGATGGATGGATTGATGGGTGGATGGATGGATGGGTGGTTGGGTGAATGAGTGGGTGGATTAATGGATGAGTGGGTGGATGGATGGGTGGGGGAATGGATGCATGCCTAAATAGATGGATGAGTGGGTGGATAGATGAATGAATGGATGGATGTGTGGGTAGATGGGTTGGTAGATGAATGGGTGGATGGGTGGATGGAATAGATGAGAGCAGAGTAAGTGGGTGAATGGATGGGTGGGTGGATGGATGGATGGGTGGGTGGATGGGTGAATGGATGGAAGGATGGATGGATGGGTGGGTGGGTGAATAAGTGGATAGGTAGATGGGCAGATGGTTGGATGGATGGGTGGGTGGGTGGATGGAGGGATGGATGGATGAGTTATAAAAGGGTAAGTAGGTGGATGGATGGGTGGATGGATGGATGGGTTATAAAAGAGTGGGTAGGTGGATGGATGGATTGATGGGTGAATGGATGGATGGGTGGTTGGGTGAATGAGTGGGTGGATTAATGGATGAGTGGGTGGATGGATGGGTGGGTGAATGGATGCATGCCTAAATCGATGGATGAATGGGTGGATGGGTGGGTAGATGAGTTGGTAGATGAATGGGTGGATGGGTGGATGGGTGGATGGATAGATAACTGGATGGATGGATGGGTAGGTGGATTAATGGGTTGATGGGTGGATGGATGAGTGAATGGGTGGGTGAATGGATAGATGTGTAGATAGGTAGATGGGTGGATGGGTAGATGGAAGGATGAGTTATAAAAAGTGAGTAGGTAGATGGATGGAGGATGGGGGATGGATGGATGGGTGGGTGGATGGGTGGATGGGTGGATGGGTGGGTGGATGAATGGATGAGTGGGTGGATGGGTGGGTGGATGGGTGGATGCAGGGGTAAATGGGTACATGCCTGAATGGGTGGGTAGATGGGTGGATGGATGGATGGGTGGATGGATGCATGGGTAGGTGGCTGAGTGGATGGATGGGTGGATGGATGCATGGATACATGGGTGTGTGGATGGATCAATAATTATAGGCAGAGATCCTGTAGAGCAAGCCCTGCAGTTCTACCAAACCTTGCGAGCGGCCCCTGGGTTAAGGGAAGTCCTTCAGGACATGTGTGGTCCCACTGGCTTCTCTCTTCTGCCCAAAGCCATCCAGGACTGTCCTGTTGCCCATACCGTACAGCACATGCCCTGTGTGGCATGCACCCGCCCACCTAGGGCTGCGCCCCCTGCTGTCTGCCCTTAGGTCTCCACACAGAGACCTTTGATTATGGGACCATGGTGACCCCGCCTTTTCTGGGATGGCTGGAGGCTCTATGTGATGTGGTGGGCGGGAGAGGCCCAAACATTGAAGAAATGAATGGGGCAGTGCTGTGCTGGGGAGCACTCCACTACGCACATTGCCCAAAGGGCAGAGTGACAAGATCCGGGCTCCTGAGCTGTGGGGGGTCCACACCCCCACAACAGCCCGAGAGGAAAGTACCGCCATCACTCACAGGATGGGGCCGCTGAGGCACATAGCACTGAGTGCTCTGCCTCAGGTAGCACGTGGTGAGGGTGCCTAGAGTCTTGGTGGGCTGACTCCAGTGTCCTTGTCCTTACCCATTGAGTAGGCAGTGCTGACCCACTTTCCAGCTCTAGAGTGGGAGGACAGGGCTCAAAGAACCCTCCGTTGGCGGCCAGGCCCAGTCGCTCGAGGGAAGGGCACTTGGGCATCGTCCTGGGGAAGCACCTGACCTTAGTTCTGTCTCCCTCCTATCAGGAGCCTCTGTGCATTCATTCATTCATTCAGGAAGTGGCCATGGAGTCCCTGCTGTAAGCCAGGGCCCAGCCGCCAGCCGTGCTCAAGGCCAGGCCAGCATCCCCGTGTAGGAGATTGTGGGCAGCTGAGGGAAGGGTCTCCTGGACCCGCCTAGGGGCTCCCCAAGGGCAGGGCCAGTCTCCCCCTCTGTCCCCAGGGTGTGGGCTCTTGAGTCCTCCTCCTGCCTGTGACTCCCCAAGGCTGGGCCGGGCCCGAGGAACATATTTTCCAGGAGACTCCAGGGTCAGGATTTGAGCAGAGAATGACCCAGTGGAGCTAGTGTTTCCTCCATCCTATGCTGGCATGGTGGGGAGGATCGGGGCCTGGCCACTCTGAACCCCTCAGACAGGCCACCACTGAGGTGTCGGGACACCTCCAACACTCCTGTCCTTGCCCCTAGATGTGGGCTGAGTGCGTCTGGGTCATGGATGTGGTGGAAGCCCCCACCAGCTCGTTGGACCCACGTCTGGGGCAAGTTGGCTAAGGGACGCCCCTGCCCTTCACAGCGTACCCGTGAAGGAACAGCCATCCCTCCAGGCCCTCCCGTCATCCCTCATCTCGTCTCTGGCTGTGACCCCATCCATGTCCACGAGAGTAGAGCACCGTGTTACATGTGAAGATTCGTCAAGCGCTGTTAGCCTCCGTGAGGATACATTTCCCAGTCGACTTCCAAGTCGAAAAATGGCGTGAGTCTGCCCAGCACTCATGGCTCGGTGGTTTCAGCAGGGTCCTCAGTCTTCCCACAATTGACAACATGTTATTAGTTTGGGTCCCCGGGGAATCTTCAAAGACCTGTCTGTAATGAAATTAGCTGCTGTGTTTGCAGAGAGCAGATAACACTGAAGCCAGCAGAGACACTATCTGCAAAGGGGCAGGGGCTCTTCCTATCTCCACTTTGTAATCATCAGAATTAACAACCAGGCACGTTGAATCAGTTTACACATTTATAGGGGGATAAAGAGGAAGGGAGCCAGCGGGTGGCCCCGACTGCCGCCCCCACACTCCCTGAGTAGATGACCAAGATCACAAGCACACAGAGGACACGGGCTTGGAGTCCTGACAGGCAGCAGCTGGCACGCCTGTAACGGTGGCGTCCCACTTGCTGGGTGGAGGCTCCAGAGGAAGGCTGCTGGTGTTCTGTGGCCCAAGGGCACAGGAAAGACTGGCATGCTGTCCCCCACGGCTCCCTGGCCTGTGTCTGCCTCTGTTCTCGACATTGGTTCTCGTTCCCTTTTCCTTGTGTGCCTTGTCACGTTTGAGCGTGTGCTGGTAATTGTCAGAAATATTAACAGGCATTCCCGGAGGCCCAGGGTGGAGGTGCTCTCCCAGGAGAGGGCTGTGCTGGTTTCCCAGGCTCCTGGGGGCTCGTCCCTACCGTCCCTCTGACGCCGCGTTCAAGGCTTGAAGGTGGAAGACTGCGCGTTCCTATGGGGATCCCCGCCCGCTTGTGGAGAGAGTTTCCTGTTGGACTCCTCTGCCTCTCTCCCCTCAGAACATCCCCCAGGGAAGGAGCAAAAGACAGTCTCAAACATCCCTCCAGACCCCCGCTTCCCCTCACTTTCATCCCATGAGGTAATCGTGGCTTTTGGAAGTTGTTGTTTTACATCTAACATTCGTGGTGGTTTTGGTGGGAGGCGGTTTGGCCTGGCCTCCCTAGCCTGTTACTACCGGAGCCTTTGTGGATGATGTCAAATCCCCGCCTCTGGGCTGCCAGCACTGAGTCCCTGGGGACAGGGGTACCCCGAAGGACTGGGGATGGACCAGGCCGAGAAGCCAGATCTGGGCTGTTGGGGCTGCAGACCCTCAGGTCCCGCCCACTCCCTTCCTGCTCTGCCTCCTCCCTGGGATTAGCTTGTGACCGGCAGCCTCCCCACTTGGGCTGCTTCCTCTTGGAATGTTGGCTTAAGTCGCTATGACAGATGGAAATCGGTGACTCACAGGGAAGCAGGGGCTTGAAAGCCACACTTCCTTTCAAGTCAAAAAATCGCAGCCACCCACACATCCAGGTGTCATGTGTGGGAGAGGGGGCGGCCATGGTGAGATGACGCTGGGTGGGGGGATCTCGAGGGGCTGAGGGCGCGGCCGACTGTCCCAGACCCAGAGCGCTCAACTCACATCTGCAGTCCTCCCACCCATGGGCCCTCCACATAGTGGCCACACCCTGGCACCCCCTGGGTCCGAGGCTGAGCCGTGGCTCCACCTCCTGCCTGCCCGTGCCTGTGGCCTGGTACTCCCACCCACGCTCTCTGTGCATCTCCAGGCTGAGCAGCCTCTCCACAGGTGATGTCCTCCAGGCTCTCCTGCCGTCCTAAGAGTGCCTGGCACTCCCTGCAGACCCTCCTGTCACCTGCCTCCCCGCCGGCTCTGTTTCTGTAGTTGGCACCACCGCCCCAGTCGCCTAGCTGGACACACAGCCACCCTGGCCATGCCTCCCATGGACCACCCCAGGACCCCCTGACCGCATCCCACGAGTTCTCCCCTCGTCTGTCTCTGTGCTGCAATGCTGTCCTCGCGGGTGGCGGCTCCCCGGTTCAAGCTGGCTTTATTACCAAGGAAGTCCTCCTGTTCGTGTGGCTGGGGAGTCCAGAGCTGGGCCTCTAGCTTCAGGAAATGGCTGGATCCGGGGGCAGGAATGGCGGTCTTATGGTGGGCCAGACTCTTGGGCAGCCTCCCTGAGTGGGATGAGTGGGATCCAGCAACTGCCTGTCCTGGGTGCTCCAGGTGCCAGAGGTGAGTGCTCTTTCTGGGCCACCAACCCTCTTGGGGGCTTGCCCCCCTTGGCCAATCACTGTGTCCAGGGATGGAGTGTCTGACAGGAGCCATGAGAGAGGACCACAGGCCACACTGTGCTGGCCATGGCACACGTGGGAGAGGACGGGTACTGGGAGAAACAGACGTTTTATTGAGAGAGAGAGGAGAGACAGAGAGACAAAGAGGGAAAGAGACCGAGAGAGACAAGCGGGGAAACCAACGCTTCAGGGTCCACCACCATCTTGCCCGGGGTCCTGGTCCTCTCCCACCTCGACACCAAGAGTGAGGCCACCTGACCCTGCAGGTCCCAGGCTCCATTCTCACACCTGCCCCAGGTGTTTGCTGGAGGGACTTACTTACACGTGAAACCTGGCGATGCGCCCACCCGCCTGCCTCAGCCCAAAGTCCTTCCGCCACTCTGTTTCCTGCAGGTTCAAGCAGGCCTCTCACCACCTGCACAGAAGCCCTCAGCCCCTTCTGTGCCTCTCCCAGCTCTCGTAGCACCCATGGGCCTCACCCATGGGCCTCACCCACATGAGGGGCCACCCTGGGCTGGGTCCCGCCCGTGGCTTCTGCTCATCTCTACTCGCACCTCACTGGCAGTCCCTGGGCCTGGGGGATCCGTGCGTTCTGTGGGCACTTGTGTTTGCACCATCAAAGTGTTTATGAAGTGCCTGGTGGGCCAGGATGTGTGCGGCTGTGGTGATGAGCAGAGGCAGGTGAGTCTACACCATGCAGAAGCCGAGAGGAAGCCGTCCCACATGATCTTATATATAAGCAGGGGCAGGGCCTGACACGGGTGTCTGTGGAGTAAGCCAGGGGTCCTTGGGCATCTAGAGATTCCCTACAAGGAGCAACAGTGGCTCTCGGAACGGAGCAGGCACTTTCTTTTTTTTAATTAGAAAATTGAACCTATTATTTTAGTCATCAAGTTATCACTATCTAGACAGATTTGTTAAGAAACAACACTGAGGCAATTTCCTAATCTTTTAACCTTTACATTTGCGTAACGCACCTCAGAGTTCCAAAATCTGGGTTCAGCCTCAAAATCACATTTCTAGGGAAGTGCTACATTTCCTAAATTTATTATTTTCCCCGTTTTACATACGGAGCATCTGAGGTCCCGAGAGTTTGAAGTGACTTTTCTGAGGTTACTCAGCACCTCAAAGTGGCATGGAGAGAATCATTCATTCAGTGCCACAAAGTATTCCCTCGATGCCTGCTGTGTACCAGGCCTGTGACGAGTATTAGTGATAAAGCTTCCTAGGCCGCGGCCACAGGCCCTCCCCCAGAACAGTACGGGGCGGAGTAGTCACTGAGGGTGGGGTGAACTGAGGGAACAAGCGCAGCACCCATACCCAGCTCCCAGAACAGTCCTCCTCTTCCATCAACACGGGAGCAGGCAAAGGCCGGGTGTGCAGTGTTGCTGGCAGCACAGTGACATGAAGACAAGCCCTCTGGAGAGTCACTTGGCACCGAGATGAGCACAATATCCATGGCTACCCCAGTCGACTTCTGAAACAAGCAAGCCACTCTATGTATGCAGCTGATAAATAAGTGACAGGTATGTGTGTGAGCACAGGGAAGTTGTCAAGCAGATGTTCACACAATCATGCAAAGGACTGTAGACGGGGCCAAAGGTTTTCATTAAGACATCGGAGACTTCCTGCCGATCCCGTGGCAGGTGCTTTGGACAATTATTTTATCTGTAGAGATGAGGCCTCACTATGTTGCTTAGGCTGGTCTCAAACTCTTAGCCTCAAGTGATCCTCCCTCCTTAGCCTCCCAAAGTGATGAGATTATACGCATGTGACACTGAGCCCAGCCAGGACAATGATTTTTTTTTTTTTTTATTACCATATACAGAAATTAACTCAAGCTGAATCAGAGACTTAAATGTAAGACCTGAAAGTATAAACAGCCTAGACAATACTTTCACTGGGAGGCTTCAGTGTCTTGAGACTGGGGCACAGGTGGTGGAGGCCCCTCTTGAGCCTGCCAAGACCCACACCCGTCCAAGGCCTGGGAAGATGGGGCCAGCCATTTCTGCCAGTCAGGGAGGGGCTGGCCAGCACCCCTGCAGGCATTGAGGGCCCCATGTCCCCCTTGGGTCTGTGTTCAGACTCTCCCCCCCACCCTGGCCCCTCAGTCCTGGCTGCACAGGGCGGGGGTGTGCGCACAGGCCTCCCTGTCTCCAGCTCTGACTGGGGCATGGCGTGTGGACAGGGAGCCCTTGACCTGCCCTGCAGGGGTCCGGTCTGGAGTACCCTTCTGTGGGTGCCTAGGGCAGCCCCGGGACACACTCCAAGGGCAGCAACTGGGTGGAGCATGAGGATGCAGGCCCTGCCTGGGACATCTGCAAAGACTATTTCCGAGGAAGGTCGTGTTGGTGGGCCAGGGCCAGGACCTCACGTATCTTTTTGGAGGATGCGATCAGCGCACAACAGTCTGCAGAGCCCAGCCTTCCATTTTGTCCCCCTGTTCCTGCCCAGCTGGCTTCCCAGGAAGGAGTCATCTCCTGCCCCTTTGGCTGCAGGGATCACCCTGCGGCTCCCCATCAGGCCCTGGTGCAACAGGCATGTGGGTGGCTCCATCTGATGCAGATTGAGTGGACTTGGCCTCCCAACTCCGCGGGGTCCAGCAAGGTGGATTCACGCCCTCAGCTGTCCTTCCCCAGCAACCCGGGGCTCCTAGTGGGATCAGGCTTCCCTGCTTCTCTAGGAGGACAGTGAGGAGACTTGAAGTGACGTGGACAATGAGACAGACACGGGGCGAGGACCCACAAGTCCCACTGGGAGGCCCCCATGCATGGCTTCCTGAAAAGCGAGATCAAACCTGAGGATTTTCAACCGAGGGTACCGCAGTGGGGAAGCTGAGGCCTGACAGCACCCCTGCCCAGAAGGGGCCAGCTGCCAGGGTCTACTACCCCCCTAGGACTGCGAGTCCCCAGCCAGAGTCCCCGCTTTGCCCCCTCACCGCTTCATGGACACAGGTAGGTCTGTATGGACACCGATCTCCCTAGAGCAGGGTGAGCAAGAGGCCATGAGACCTGAGTCTGCAGCTGGGGGCCCTGAGGGGGTCCCAACCAGCAGGCCAGCTCAGGCCCCTGAGAGGCAGGTTCTCCTACCCATGTGGACATGCAGTCAGAGCCCCTCTGGGCCTGTGTCTGCGTTTCGACAGGGCTCTGGGCGGTGCTGCTGGGCTGAGACCCACAGTCCCGGGCAGCTGTGTACCTGAGGAGCCCCACAGGCCTTGGGGCGCAGACCAGGGCCTTGGCCCGCTGCTGCCCCGAGTTTGGGGTCGGCACTTGTGCCCCTGACCCACTCACCCGCGTGTAGCACCGGGTGCCAGTAGGTGACCAGAGAACATATGTGCCAGAGCTGGAAGCAGACACTAAGCCTAGCATGCACGGGGGGCAGACAACACCAGAGCAGCTCAGAAAAAAGGACTTCTTTGGGCATGTGGGGCTTGCAGAGTGTGACATTAACGTGTCACTTTACAGTGTCTGGATCATCAGGAGTTTCTACAGGTGTGTGTTGTACTTGTTCACGTGAGAAAGTGATGCCCTGATAGTGGGCACTGGGCACCCTGGACAGCCCCGCTCACCCTGGCTACCTGTAAAAAGCCCCAGCCATGCCCCTGAACAGCCCCAGCCACCCCCAGACAGCCCTGCCCACCCTGACAGACCTGCCCTCCCTGGTTACCCACAGAAAGCCCCAGCCATGCCCCTGAACAGGCCCAGCCACCCCCAGACAGCCCTGCCCACCAACAGCCCCGCCCACCCCCACAGCTCAGCCCACCTTAGTGGCAAGTCACTCTCTGGGGCCCTGTCACTCTTTTTCAAGTTGGGAGCTGCCTTGTCTGCCTTCAGAGCCTTCACTTCTAAACTTTCCCACTTGAGAAATGCCAGGTATGATGAAGATGTTTAAAAATAGCAGGATTACATATTTATTTTGCAATATGAAAATAAAAATAAGAAGTGGGCTGGGCTTGGTGGCTTAGCCTGTAATCCCAGCACTTTGGGAGGCTGAGGCAAGTGGATTGCCTGGGTATGGTCGCATGCGCCTGTAATTCCGACTGCTCAGAAGGCTGAGGCAGAAAGATCACCAGACACTGGGGAGGCTGTGAGCATGTTACTGGACTCCAGTCAGGGCCATGGAGCCAGATTCCAACTCAAAAAAAAGAGAGTGGAAGTGATTTGTGCCATGTAGTTTCAATTCTGCGTCTAATGTGTACCTTCAGTCCTACATAAATAAAACACTTTTTTGCCCATTTAAGATGGAATATCCCAGCAAGTTCAGAGGTCCTGCAAGGCTCAAGGCTGTGGTTCTGCCAGGCAGAGAAGCCCCTGGCCATGTGGTGCTGGGGGTGGCTGGGCTGGGATCATCCCCTGGTGTCTGCACCCTCACCAGGGCAGGAATCCCATAGAGACCTTGCCTGGCCTGGAGCGGGGGCCGCAAGAGCAGGGCCTCCCAGTGGGGTGTTATGGTGAATACTTTTTGGGTTTGCATGTCTGCTGGCCTGAGGCGGGGGACCAGAGACCTTTCCGTGCAGGCCAGTGGAAGGTTGATCGGGGATAGAGGCCAGCTGCCTTCTTCTGGCTGAAATCACCATCCCCGGCGCCCATCCTCAAAGCCAAGGTGCCACCAAGTCTCCCTGCTCAGAGAGGGCCAAGTGTGCCATCCTTGCCTAGGGGACACTGTCCTGGTCCCGTTTCCTCTGTCCTGGCCCAGCTGATCCCCGGAACTCTCCTCAGCCTGGCCCTCACAGGCACCTGTTCCACACCCCCCAAGCGAGACGCAGAGCCTCTTGGGCCCAAGTTCCATGGGCTCCTTCCAGTGGCCACCCCCAGGGACCCGCCCATCCCCACTGTGTGTTTTGTCTGCTCTGGAACTCTGTGTTGGAGTCCTGCAGTGAGATTCCTCCTGTCAGGATCCTCCCGCTCGACATGACACCCTGGCCTCCTCCAGGTGCCCCGTTTTACCCCAGACCCCGCTGAGGGCTGTCAAGGCCCAGTAATGGCTGGGCATTTCAACATTTTAATATTTAAAAATTATTTGCAATTTCTAAGTTAATTTTTTTAACATTAATAGACATTACTGATTAGAGCAGCGTCAGTTTACAGAAAAGTTGAGCAGAGTTCCCACCTTCCCACTCCTCTCACAGGCAGCGTCCCCTGGTGTGAACATCATCCCCTTGTGTGAATGTTATCCCCTGATGAACATCTTACCCTGGTGTGAACATTCCCTGATGTGAACATCTTACCCTGGTGTGAATGTCCCTTTGTGTGAACATTGTCCCTTGGTATGAACATCTTACCCTGGTGTGAACGTCCCCTGGTGGGATGTCTTACCCTGGTATGAATGTTTTACCCTGGTGTGAATATCTTACCCTGGTGTGAACATCTTGCCCTGGTGTGAATATCTCCTGGTGTAGACATCATCCCCTGGTGTGAGTATCTTACCCTGATGTGAATGTGCCCTGGTGTAAATATCATCCCTTGGTGTGAACATCACCCTCTGGTGTGAATGTCCCCTGGTGTGATGGATTACCCTGGTGTGAACATCCCTTGGTGTGAATGTCATGTCCTGGTAAAAACATCTTGCCCTGGTGTGAACGTCTTACACTGAGTGTATGCATCTGTTATTATACCTGATGAACCAATACCGATGTGATGTTATTAACTAATGGCCACGACTCACACTGGGGTTCACTCTTGGCTCTGTACATTCTGTGGGATTGGACAAATGCAAGGGACATTATCCACCATGACGGCATCGTGTAGAGTAAGTCATCGCCCTACACAGGCTCCGTGCTCTGCCTGCTCACCTCTCCTACTGACTTCAGCAGCTGCTGACCCTCTTCTGTCTCAAGCTCTGGACCCTGCAGGACATGACTCGCACCTGAAAGCAAGGGTTGTGCGGTAGTCGGGGGTGTCTCCTGGGGGATGTGGCCTGGGTCGGCCTGACTCTTCTCTTCCTGTTTCCCAGGCCTCGCCAAGCCCATGGGTCTGGTGGAGGGGCCAGGGGGCCTGGGCCAGGGCGGCTTGGCAGCCACCCTGCGGGATGACAGCCAGGAGACAGAGGGCAAGTATGAGGAGTATGGCTACAACGCACAGCTCAGTGACCGCATCTCCCTGGACAGGACCATCCCCGACTATCGGCCCAAAAAGTGAGTGCTTCCCCCAATCCCCCGCAGGACCTCCTGGGCCTCCAGAAAGCTGGGGCACGGCCCAGTACCCGCAGCAGTAGGCTCTTGGAGAGGACCCAGCCATGCAGCTCAGGAGCACTGGGAGGCGGGGCCCAGGTGGCAGGCCTCCACTTCTGAGACCTCTCCCCATCTGTCTCTGCTCCTCTCTCTCTGTCTCTGTCTCTCTCTGGTTTCTCTTCTTCTCTGTCTGTCTCTGTCTCCTTCTCTCTCTCAACTCTCTCTCCTTCTTTCTCATCATGTCTCTGTCTCTGCCTCTCTTGGCCTGTCTCTCCTCTCTGTCTCTGTTTCTTCCTCTGTCTCGCTCTCTCACTACTTCTCTATCTCTATCTCTCTGCATTTCTCTCCTTCTCTCTATCTCTGTCTCTTTGTCTGTATGTCTCTGTCCCTCTGCCTCTCTCTCGGCCTCTCTCTCCTGCCCTCTATCTCTCTGTCTCTCCCTTCGTCTCTCTCTTAATCTCTCATTCCTTCTCTCTCTGTGTCTCTGTCTTAACCTCTTTCTCGGCCTCTCCTCCTCTCTCTCTCTGCCTCTCTGTCTCTGTTTCCTCTTTCTCTCTCTCTGTCTCTCTTTCTCTATTCACAAGCACCCGGGTTTCTCTGCAGTGGCCATGGGTATCCTCCTCAGGGTCCAGCTACAGTATCGAGTCCCCCATGTCAGAGCCGCGTCCACAGGTCTGGCCGGGCTGGGCTGTGCTTCCACCCAGCTCCAGGGACTACCCTAACCCCCGGCCCAGGAGCTTGGGGCGTGGAACTCTGCATGTCTGTCCCGCCTGCCCCGTGGCTGTAAACAGGATGCAGTGGTGTCCTGATGTGATACCAGTTTTAGGCGAGGGGCCTGAGCACCTTGGGTTTGGGTTAGGGGTGTGTACATGCATATGTGTGTGAGTGTGGCACATGTGAGCATGTGTGTGCATTCACGTGCGTGAATTGTTGATGCTTCTGTGTGTCCTGGATTCTGGAGGACAACGTCAACATCAATGTCAGGCTAGTACAACTGCCAGGTATGAGCTCGGCTCTCGACTGCGGTGTAGGTGGAAGACCCTAAGAACCCCTCAGGCTCAGGTGCTCGCTAGACGAACTCACAGAACTCACCAGGACAGCTGTTCTCCGGTGTAGTTTATCATGGTGAAAGGACACAGATCACATCAGATCACGGGAAGGATGCAGGGCAGGCAGGAGGGGCCAGGCGCGAGCATCCAGTGCCTTCTCTCAGGGGTCCCCAACTTGGTCCTCCCAGCACCGGTGTGTGACAGTGTGTGCCGGTGTCCCCACCCAGCAAGCCCCCCTGGACCTCGGGTACAGAGTCTCACCGGGTTGGTCACATGGACGTGGCTGTGCTTGACCTCCAGGCCTTCAGAGGTCAAGCCGTCACGTGGCCCAGGCCCCACTATGAGTCTCACCGTGGCTTAGACTGTCCAGGTGGCCCGAAGCCGCAGACAGGGACAGTCTTATCCTGCAGGAGCTTCCAGGGTTGAGGGGTCAACTTGGGGGTGGGCAGGGCCCAGCCTCACACGTCCTGTACCCGTCACCTCCTGCCTGTGCCCCCATGGGGCTTCTAGCCATAAGGAATGGGTCAGCACAGCAGGAGCCTGGATCTGTCCTCCTGGCCTGCATGTTTTATCCCATACACTTGTCATGAGGAATGGCACCTTTTCTGAGTCCAGCACTGCAGTGGCACTTCCATGGGGCACTCCCAAGCCTCCTTGGTCGCCCAGCATGGCCGCAGCACTGTACGGCAGGCCCAGAACTGCACCTGTCCTGCCCCGACTTGAAGGCCAGTCCTGTGGGACTGAACCCGTTGACCCTCTGGACCAGGGCTTGGCTGTCAGGGGTTCAGTAGCCCATACTGCTGAGCACTCCTCAGTCCAGTTTCTCCCGGCAGCCCCTGCCCCTCCCTGTGTCTGTGGTAGCTTTTCTAGATCAGGCATGATGCCACAGGTAGCAGATGGTTGCTGCTAGCTCCCAAGTCCCATGGATCCCAACCCTCCCCCACTTGAGCCATTCTCCTCCATGGCAGGGCAGGTCATGTGACCTGGGTCTAAGCCAATCAGAGCACTATGGCCCACCGGGCAGTGATTGGTTCAGGGCTGGTCCTATGGTCTAAGACAGTCCAATCAGAGTGAGCTTTGGAATTACTGTGAAGCCACTCAGAAAAAAAGTCAGACTTTTCCCACAGGGTGGAACTGCAAGGACAGTTGAGTGGCCACAGCCCTGTCTCACCATCAGGAGGGAGCCCTTGGGACTTCCAGGTCACCCCCCAACCCAAGCAAAAATCTGTGACCATGGGTGGCAGGAAGCCCAGCGTCAGCACCAGGGTGTGAACGCCTGGATCCAGCAGCTCCTGAGGCCCCTCCTAGGCATTACAGTACGTCCACAACACATGAACACACATCTGTATTTTTGACTTTTTGCTCAAGCCCATTTGAACTGGGTCTTCTGCTTCTTCAGGCCAGAAGGGCTCCAGCACTCAGAGTCACCTGCCCCATGACCGTGCGACCGCACAGCCACAGGGCACATCCTGGGGTTCCACTGGGCCCAGAGTTTGCCTGCAGAGCAGCTGCTTCTGGTTCTCCTTTGGGGGCTCAGCTCCTCCCACACTGCTGGGGTACCTGCCTCAGGAACCCTCAGTCTTCCAAAATAAGCTAGGGCAAATGGGGTCAACCTTGGCTGTCACTGTGCATCAGGAAAGAAATCAGGGCAGACTTCCGAGAACTGGTGCTTGCATTGGCCTTGAAGACAGGACCTGGCTTACAGACGCTCCAGCTCAAGGGGGACAGCTCTGCCTCCTGGAATGAGAGAATGTGGGTTTTATAGAGATATTTACACTTTTATTTATAACCTGCTTCTTTAGGAAAAAAAAAAAACCCAGCCAGGCTCAGTGGCTCAGCCTGTAATCCCATGCCTTTGGGAGGCTGAGGTGAGTGGATTGCCTGAGCCCGTGGGTTCAAGACCCGCCTGGGCAGCGAGACCTCATCTCTACAATAAATCAAAAAATCAGCCGGGCGTGGTAGCACGTGCCTGTAATTCCGGCTACTTGGAAGGCTGAGGCGGAAGGATCACCGGAGCCCAGCAGGTCGAGGCTGCGGTGGCCGGGAGCGTCCACTGCACTCCAGTCTGGGCGACAGAGTGAGACTCCAACTCAAAAAAACCAAAAAAACCCACCAGTGGTGTGCAGACCCCAGCACACAGCGTGGATGGGGAACTCAAGCAGGAAAGAGCCTCCAGGCCCAGCTGTGCCCCCATGCCCACTGGCGGCTCCCTGGGCCCTCGCCCAGCCCAGAGTCTCCCTCGCACCGCTGGAGTAGATGCCGGGAATCGCATGCAGGGACAGCCATCATGCGCACACGGACCCTGGGGGACACTGGATTTATTGTCCCAGTGACCATGTTCCAACAGGAGCTCAGTGGAGCCCCGTGTGTGCGACCCAGCCGGCATGACCAGGAAGCTCTCTTGGGGTGGGCCTTTCCCGGGGCTCGTGGAGATAGCTCTTGCTGCCTGGAGACCCGGCATCTGCTTGTCTCATGTCCAGTTCTGAGGGAGAGGCTATTGCTGTCCCCATCTTACAGGTAAGGAAGCCGAGGCAGGAGGGGTTAAACCCCTCGACTGGGATCCCACGGTGAGGAGGTGGCAGAGCTGGGACTCATCAGTTCAGAGATTTGCCAAGGAAAAAAGCACAAACCCCAGTGGTCCTAAAGGACCAGCCAGTGGAGGCAGAAGGCTGGGGCCGAGGGAAGGAGGGGCTGGCTGGGCTGTCCCTGAGCACCAGTGTCTCCACCGCCTTGGGGTCGGCTCCTGCCTCCTTTCTCTGTAGGCCCAGGGAACCAGGAGCACTTCCCCTGTGCAGCCGCGGCCTGGCCTTCCCCGCAGACCCTGGATGGGGCTTTCCCCATCCCCTCCTTGCAGACCTGCCCTGAGCACTGGAGGACCCTCCCTCACTGCTCTCAGAAGTGTCCACCTAAATCCTTTCAGGGTGTATCACAGAAACAGACAGAGCAGCAGCGGAAGTTGCAGGACACGAGAAAGCTCTGCTTCATCAAGAGCACCACACTGCTGGGCCTCAGGGTCCTTGGAACGCCCATGGCGGGCACATCCATCTCCCAGGGTCTCCTGGCCCTTTGGCAACTGAAAGGTAGGGCTTCAGGCATGGCTTCATTTAGGAGACGATACTCTCAGCCATCAGTCTGCCTGCTTTCAGAAGCCCCTGCATCCGTCAAGATCCTGGCAGGAACCTGGTGGTATCCTCAAGTGGGAAGGACAGGATCCAGGAAGTCCACAAGAGATGTGGAGGCATTCAGGAAGTGGCAGCGGTGGGAGGTTCTTCTAACCAAGGCCTGCAGGAGCACAGGGAAGAAATCATATTATGGGAGCCCAGCAAGAACCAGAGCTGTGGACATGGGGACAGGTGCCAAGGATAGTCGTTCTGGAGAGAAGAAGCCACCACCAAGACTGTGGGAAGACGGGGAGGAGGCAAGGAGTCCCTTACGCCTCCCTGCCTCCAGCCTCTGCTGCTGCCTTCCCAGGTCTGAACCCAATAGAAGCCAGGTGACAAACGTACCCTACAAACCAGCCTGCAGTGCACAGAGTGAGGGCACAGCCAACAGGATCAGCCCTGCTCTGCCTCCAGCAGCCGCTCATGTGGCCAGGACAGAGGGAGTCAGGAGGGACAAGCGGCCTCTCCCAGCAACCCTGCTAGGGAGTCCAGGCCGGACTTCCATTGGCCCACGCTGGCCACGTGCTTGTCTGGGAGCCAATCACAGCCAGCAGCCGGAGATGGCTTTGTCAAGCTGAGTTCCATGCGCTCCATGGACGAGGTCAGCGTTGTGGAATGGTGGGGGAGGGGGTAAGGGTATGGTGGGGTGGCTGCTCTGGTGAAAGCTGCAGTCTCTGGGAAGCCACAGAGCTCTCCTGGCCCCAGCCCGCCATCCTGCACACAGACCTCCCTGCCGCCCTACATGTCGCCATCTGGAGCTGGGATGTTTGTCCATGGCCGTGGGAGGTGTCTGGGGCTGTCCTGGGGGTCCCTGACGCCCATCCCAGGGAGTGGTGACATTCTGTGTGATGTGTCGGGCAGAGTTGGGACCCTTGAGGGCACCAAGCCACATCCTAGAAGGAAGTAACCACCGGGCTTGTGGCCCCTTGATCTCACATGGCAGCTCCAGCTCGTGGCTGGGGAAGTGTCCCTTCCCTCAAGCCATGTGTCATGGAAGGCTGAGGGAGGAGCAAGGGTATCGGGGGTGAACCAGCGGGGTCTTCTGTCCCAGGAAGGCTGAGTGGATGGAGGGGACCCACAGAGTGACTGTGCCCAGGCCTTATGCCAGCAGTTTGCAGCCCTGGCTGAGCCCTCCTGGGAGTCTCGATGTCTCCAGGTCCTCTCGGGTTTCTGGGAAATTCTGAGTGACTGGCTCGGGGTGCTGGGGACAGTGGAGTCCAGGGACTGGGCGGGTTCTCTGCCCTGTCACATCAGCCCTGGGAGGCTTCCTGGCTCAGGCCCTCTAGGGTTGAGGGCTATGGGCGTAGACAAGACCACCAGATTTGGGGTCCTAATATTCCAGGCTCAGAAGTCTAGTTATTCACCCCAAGAGGTGCTTGGAGAGTGGGACATCACGTGCATGTTTGAATGGAGGAGGTTTAGGAGGTTCTTGGCCCTTCCTGGTGAGCCCTGCTGAGGCTGCAGTCCTCACTCGCACTCATGGGCCGGGCAGCCTGTCCTGCGCTTACCGTCCTGGGGTTCCCCAGAGCCCTGGGCCCTGCCAGGTAGGCTTAGCATGGGCAGGGGGAGTTGAGAAAACAGAGGGGGTGGGGTGGAGCAGGACATGGAAGGTCTCGAAGCCGCTCACTGGGCTCCTGAAGGGATGTCACTTCGTGGGTTCTCGAGGCTACTAGGGTCAGACCAGGGTGGTGGCGGGGGCTGGCGGTGGTCGGGGCTGTAGACACCGTTCCCTCCTGTGTCCTCATATGGCGAGGGGTGGGGGGGCTCTCTGAATTTTCTTATAAAGTCGTCAGTCCTACTCATGAGGCTCTGCCCATGACCTACTCACCCCAGGACCCACCTCCCAACAGGCTCCCTGGGGGTGAGGGCTTCAGCACATGAATGTGGGGGACACGGGCATGCAGAGCACAGTGTTGAAGTCCTGCGAGCCACTCTCCACAGGGTTGGGAATAGTGAGGGACACCGCACTGCATACTAATCCCCAGTGTATAGTAATCCCCAGTGTGTAATAATCCCTGCTGTGAACTAATCCTCAATGTGTACTAATCCCCACTACATACTAATCCCCAATGTGTAATAATCCCTACTGTGAACTAATCCCCAGTGTGTTCTAATCCCCAGTGCATATTAATACCCAGCGTGTAAGAATCCCCACTGTGAGCCGGGCTCAGTGGCTCAGCCTGTAATCCCGCGTTTTGGGAGGCTGAGGTGAGTGGATTGCCTGAGCCCACGGGTTCGAGACCCGCCTGGGCAGCGAGACCTCATCTCTACAATAAATAAAAAAATCAGCCGGGCGTGGTAGCGCATGCCTGTAATTCCGGCTACTCGGAAGGCTGAGGTGGAAGGATCGCCGGAGCCCAGCAGGTCGAGGCTGTGGTGGCTGGGAGTGGCCACTGCACTCCAGTCTGGGCGACAGAGTGAGACTTCAATTCAAAAAAAAAAAGAATCCCCACCGTGCAATAATCCCCACTGTGAACTAATCCCCAGTGTGTAATAATTCCCACTGTGTACTAATCCCCACTGCATACTAATCCCTAGTGTATACTAAACCCCAGTGTATAATAATCCCAAGTGTGTAATAATCCCCATTGCATACTAATCCCAAGCATATAATAATCCCCACTGTGTACTAATCCCCAGTGTGTAATAATCCCCCTGTATACTAGTCCCTAGTGTGTAATAATTCCCACTGCATATTAATCTTCATTGTGTAATAATCCCCACTGGGTACTAATTGCTGGTGTGTAATAATCCTCAGTGTAATAATCTCCACTGGATACTAATTGCTGGTGTGTAATAATCCCCACTGTGTAATAATCCCCACTGTATAATAATCCCCACTGGATACTAATTGCTGGTGTGTAATAATCCCCAGTGTGTAATAATCCCCACCACATAATAATCCCCACTAGGTAATAATTGCTGGTGTGTAATAATATCCTTTGTGTAATAATTCCCACTAGGTACTAATCACCAGTGTGTAATAATCCCCACTGCATAATAATCCCCACTGCTTAATAATCCCCACTGGGTACTAATTGCTGGTGTGTAATAATCCTCCATGTGTAATAATCCCACTGCATAATAATCCCCACTGGGTACTAATTGCTGGTGTGCAATAATCCCCAGTTTGTAATAATCCCCACTGGGTACTAATCACCACTGTGTAATAATTCCCTGTGTGTAATAATCTCCACTGCCTAATAATCCCTACTGGGCACTAACTGCTGGTATGTAATAATTCACAGTGTGTAATAATCCCCAATGCATAATAATCCCCCCTGCATAATAATCCCCCCCCCGCATAATAATCCCCACTGGGTACCAGTCACCTGTGTGTAATAATCCCCACTGTGTGACAATCTCCACTGGGTACTAGTCGCCAGTGTGTAATAATTCTCCATGGGTAATAATCCATACTGCATAGTAATCCCCACTGGGTACTAATTGCCGGTGTGCAACAATTTTCCATGTGTAATAATCCCCACTATATGATAATCCCCACTATATAATAATCCCTGGTGTGTAATAATCGCCAGCATGTAATAATCCCAGGTGTGTAATAATCCCCAGTGTGCTAATCCCATGTAATAATCCCCACCACATGATAATCCGTGTGTGTAACAATCCCCAGCATGTAATTATCCCAACTGTGTAGTAACCCCTGATATATAATAATCTCCAGCATCTAATAATCTTCACTGTGGAGTAATCCCCAGTGTGTAATGATCCCTGGTGTGTAATAATCCCCACCTCATAATAATCCCCACTGTGTAATAATCCTGGTGTGTAATAATCTCAGATGTCTAATAATCCCCCATGTGTAATAATCCCAGGTGTGTAATAATCTCAGGTGTTTAATAATCCCCAGTGTGTAATAATCCCGGGTGTGTAATAATCTCTAGTGTGTAATAATCCCTACTGCATAATCCCCACTTTGAATTCCATTCATAGTCAGGGATTACCCCAGTCTGCTGTGGGGTTATTTGGAGGGTGGCGGTCAGGGGAGGGCATGGTCAGGTCCTTCTTCCCCCTCTGCCCCCGTGCAGGCCGCAGCCTGTGACCCTGGCAGCTTTGGGAGGGGACAAGTGGGGCATGGGGACAGGTTCATGGTACTGGTATTTCGTGCCCAGCAGCAGGTTCCCGAGGCTCAGAAAAAGAATCCACTTGGTTCTTTGAGCCTGGCCACTCCCAGAGGACAATGGCTGCTCCCACTGCTGCTACTGCTACTATGACAATACGGGTGGTGCGGGATGAGCTCAAGCTAGAACAAGGTCTACTTTTCCCAGCATCCCTTTCAGAGAACCGTAGCCATGGCCATGGTCATGGGGTCAGATTCTGCCAGTGGGACATAGGTGAACGTGGACGAGGCCGTGACCATCTCATCCCTCTGTCTACTGTTGGCTGGGCCCGGAGCTGCCGTCTGGGCTTGGGAGTGGACCCTGTGCTTGGAGTGACCAGGCAGAGGAGCCAAGTCCGCACACCAGGCACCGGAACGCAAATGTCCACGAGAGACAGGAAAACACTGCGTGGCCAAGTCCTTGCGTGCAGGTTTCCTCAAGCCCCACAGACATGCCAGAAACACCTGAACACATGTGGGCTCCTGCTTCATTTGATTTTGCTGCCGTGTGTCAGTATCCTTGAAACATAGCATATCCACAACAGCAGGAAGAGAGTCAGGTGCAGAAACACTTAACAAACTTTACAACAGTCGAAGCAACCACAAGCAGCCTCTCCCAAGCTGGAGTCCTCGGGGCTGCACAAACCTCCCCAGCAGCTTTGCTCGAAGAAGTGGCTTCCAAACATCACAGGAAATGCTTCTCTAGAGGGTTTTCCCCAAGCACGTTTCGAGAATATGCCCACCCTATCCCGAGTACGGTGCCCAATGCATCCCCCAAGGGCTGCACCCACCCCATGCCCAACTCCCGCCCCCTTCTCTGGCTACTTTACGTAAGTGTCCGCCCAGCCCTGCGTCCTCGATGTGCTGGTCCCTACCAGGACTGTTCTTGCTGGAGGAACTTCTTCCGTCCTGGGCCCTAAGCGGGACAGTGTGATGGACAGCACAATTGAGGGACACCGTGAGAGGTCACCTGGGCTCTCAGAACTGAGCTCATGCAACAGCTGGAACCTGAACTCAGGTAATGAACTGACTCCAGGGACTACACCCCAGCCCATCAGGGCTGCATGGGGGGCACCAGCCGATGTGTGTGTCAGAAACCCGGGCGACGAGGATCAGAGCCAGAGCCCAGCAGGACCGTCCCGGGCCCCACCCAGCTCCTGGGCCCAGCTGTGCTCCCATGCAGGGGTGTGTAATGCGGTGTCCTTTTGTGGCTCCTGCCTTGGGGCTCGAGGTGGACAGTTCTGCCCCCAAATCCATGGAACCGAGGCCATGCAGTCTTCTTGGTTACTTCTGGGATTTGAGCAGAAACCACGTCGGTCCCCCATTCCCCCTTCCTGCTTGTCCCTGCTCTGGGCAAAGGCCACCCAGCTGGGCTCTGAATCCTCCTCCTGGACACCCCTCTCCCCACCCCCGCTGCCTCCAGTTCATGCTCCTTCGGCACGGCTCCTCTCACTGGGAACAGAGAGGACATGACACCCCTCACCTTGGGGATGTCCGGGACGTCCTGCCCTTCCCTGGTTCCATGGTGGAAACTTTCAAAGTCACGGGCTTCCCTTACCTTCCTGAAATCACACTTGTCAGGGTCCCCACTCACAGCAGGGAACAATGCCCCACCAGCTCTTCCCAGGCACCGGCAGGGTCTGGAGTCACACCTGCTCCCGGAGCTGCTTCCAGCTGTGCAGGGCTCACGCCTCGTCCTCCTGGCCCCACATCAGAGCCCTTTGACCTGTGCAGAGCTCAGGGCTGGTGCCTGGGGCTTGGTGCTGGACCTCTTTTCGCCGTCTACACCCTCCTTATCCCATGTCTTGAAACACCCACTAACAGGGAGGACAGTCCTCAGCCTGCCCGAGCCCTGCTCAAGTAGCCCCTTGCTTTGCTTTTTTTTTTTTTTTTTGATTTGGAGTCTCACTCTATCGCCCAGACTGGAGTGCAGTGGCCGCTCCCGGCCACCACAGCCTTGACCTGCTGGGCTCCCACGATCCTTCTGCCTCAGCCTTCCAAGTAGCTGGAACTATGGCGCGCCCGGCTAATTTTTTTGATTTACTGTAGAGAAGAGGTCTTGCCAAGTTGCCCAGGTGGATCTCGAAGCCACGGGCTCAGGCAATTCACTCACCTCGGCCTCCCAAAGCGCGGGATTACAGGCTGAGCCACCGAGCCCGGCTCCTTGCTTTGCTTTTAGAGAAGCTGCCAGGCTGTTCCCGGAGACCGGCCCCGGCCCCTCCCCCTGCCCACTGGGGGCATCTCCCTGACCTCAGCTGCCTGGCACCACATGTGTGTCCACAGGCTCGGTGGACTGTGTGTCTTCTTGGGAGAAGTGTCTGTTCTCATCTTTTCTGAAT
Source organism: Carlito syrichta (assembly GCF_000164805.1). Taxonomy (NCBI): domain Eukaryota; kingdom Metazoa; phylum Chordata; class Mammalia; order Primates; family Tarsiidae; genus Carlito; species Carlito syrichta. The sequence continues at coordinate 160,645 of NW_007250917.1, read as the reverse complement.
TTTTAATTGGTTTTTGTTTTCTCTCTGTTGGGCTTTGAGGGCTCTGTCTTATTTCTGAATATAAGTCCTTTATGAGTTTTGTGCTGTGAAAATATTTTCTCCCATCTGCTGTAGCATCTTTCCATTTACTTTATGCTGTCTTCTACCCTTGATAAAGTCCACTTTATCCATTTTTCTTCTTTGGGTCACACTTTTGTTGTCATAGCTTAGAGATCTTTGCCTCAGCCAAGGTCACAGGGATTCCTTTTAGGAGTCTAACGGTTTTAGGTCTGTGGTTCATGTTGAGTTCATTTTAGCACAGGGCGGAAGATGTGGATAAAATTCACTGCCCAGAGTGAAAAGTGTTTGTTATCTGCCAAGGTGCACATGTGTGCATGTGCCTGGCCACACACATGTGGATGTATGTGTGTGCACGTGTGTGTGTGTTGTTCTGGTGCCATTTATTGAAGGGCCGTCTTCTCCTGGCCATGTTGCTGTGTCCACCGCTGTTCACCTGTGTCCATGTGGCTGGCATCATACCACCACACCACCCTGACTGCTATAGTTCTAAGTCTCCCCAGCCGTGGGTGGTATGAGCACCCTGGCTGTCCTTCTCAAGTCACTTGGTTCTCGCATCTCCATGTGAACTCCAGAATCAGCCTGTTCGTTCTGCAGCAGACCCAGCCGGGGTATTGATGGGAGCACGCAGAACCCCTGCCTTGGTGTGGAGAGCTGAGCTTGAACCTGGAGAGTACTATGGAGACCTCATTTCACACCTGGCATGCCTGCAGCTCTGGAAAAGACAGGGCCAGCCCACTGTCCTTGCTGTAAACTGGCACACCATGGGCCAGCACGGCTGGTGTCAGAAATGGGTGACCGGGAGCTTGACACTGTCCCAGCCTTCAGGCCTGGGCCTCCCAGGCCCCCGCCCCACTTCCGGGCCAGCTCCAGCACCCTGGCCTGGACTCTGCAGCCTGTCAAGCCCCAGCTCCCATGACTCCTCTCCTGCGACAGGATGGCCTTCCCATTCTGTTCCCTGGGCCGGGGCCTGCCCTCCCCCTCTGTGCTCACCCTCTGCCTGGCAGCTCCTGGGAGAGCTCGGCGACAGGCCATGCTCAGATGAGACCACGCCTCAGGACTGGCCGTCTCACTCCTGGAGCTGAGCTGTGACAATGTGACTGTCTAGTCTTCGGGACGGACCAGACACACCATGCCGCTCTTCCCACTCCACCAAAGCCGAGGGAGGCCCTGAGCAGGTGAGCGACAGCAGGAAGGAATCCAGAGGGCTCCGGGCGACTCTTCTCATGTCAGACCTTAGGAACAGCCACCACTGTGCTCTTGGAGAAGTTGAGGCCTGGGTCACAGGCCAGCGAACCGAAGGTGACTCACATCCGGTGGCCACTGTCACAAAGGTGCGCAGCAGGTTGGCATGCAGCCGCAGGAATGCGTTCTCTCCCAGTTCTGGGGCTGGGTTTCCCTCAGCCAGAGGGGCAGGCCTGTGCCCCTCCCGAAGCCTAGGGGGTGTCCCTCCTGCCACTTCCAGCTCCTGGGGGCTCCAGGCGGCCTCAGCTCCTGGCCGCGTCACTCTAGACTGTGTCTCCACATGGCTGTCTCCTCTATGTCTCAAATCTCCCTCTGCTACTGGATTTAGGACCCACCTGAAATCCAGGATGGCATCATCTTGAGATCCTTAATAACGTCTGCAAAGACTCCATTGCCTGTAAGTGAAGTCCCAGCCCAGGTTCTCAGGTGGGCTGGTGGCCACCATCCAACCCATCCTGGAAGAAAAAACTCTCTACACGGACACACAGCAGAGTGGACACCCTGCCGGACGCCAACCCCTCACTCCCACCGGAAGCCCAGGACAGCTCAGGGAGCCCCTGAGCTTACTCACTGAAGGGGAAGTTCCGGGGTAAGGGGGTCTGGGGCAGGTTGGAGTCTTTGTCTCCAGCTCCTTTGCCTTTTTTGTGGGGCTGGGATTAGCTGGTAAAGAAGTGGGAGTCAGAAATGCTCACCCCAGCCGCTGCTGCCTTTCTCTTGGCTGTCTGACTAGAGGCCAGGGACCAGTGACAGAGTAATTACAAACAGCTCAGGAGTGCTTTAACCACCCAGCGGGACCCGGTTGCACCTCACCTGACGCCAGGCTGCACTCCTGTGCTGGGTGGTAGGGTGCTTGCCTGGTATCTTCCTCATTTCATTCTATTTTCAAATTTTCTAGTCACTTTGTTGTAACTATGCTTATAAACAACAAATGCAGGGAGGGGTGTGGTATGTGTGTATATGTGGAGTGTGTGTAATATGTGGTATTTGTGTGTGTGTGTTTACGTGTGTGGTGGTGTGTACATGTGTGGTGTATATGTGTGTGGTGTTTTGTGTGGCGTGTGTATTTGTGGTGTGTGGGGTCTGTGTGTGTATGTTTGTATGTATGTGTGTGGTGTCTGGTGTCTATGTGTGTGTTTATGGTGTGTGGTGTTTATGTGTGGTGTGTGATATGTGATGTGTATGTCTGTGTGTGGTGTGTGTGTTTGTGGTTTGTGTGGTGTGTGGTATGTGGTATGCATGTGTGTGCGTGTGGTGTCTGTGTGCGTGGGATGTGTGTGTGGTGTGTGGTGTGTAGTGTTTGTGTGGGGGGGTATGGTGTATATGTATGTCGTGTTGTGTTTGTGGTGTGTGGCGTGTGTGTGTGGCATATGTGTGTGTGGTGTGTGGTCTGTGTGGGGACTGCACCCTCCAGTGTGGACGTGGCGGGCTTGAGCTCAGGGCCTGGAAGCCACAGCTTCTGAAGCTCCTGAGGCCACACTGCTCCCCTCTGAGCGTGGCCATTTCCATGCACACTGCTGTGTGTTCTCAGACGCAGGACCCAGGCCTTGCCCTCCGGCCTCCTTGGGGCACGTGGCTCTGGGCCCAGCCCTGTCCGACCTGCCTGACCGTGTCCACAGGTGCCGGCAGATGAGCTACGCCCGTGACCTGCCCCAGGTTTCTGTGGTCTTCATCTTTGTCAACGAGGCGCTGTCGGTCATCCTGCGCTCCGTGCACAGCGTGGTCAACCACACCCCCTCGCAGCTCCTCAAGGAGGTCATCCTGGTGGACGACAACAGTGACAACGGTGCGTGGGGCTGGGCCCTGCTGGGGCAGCTGGGGGTGTGTCCGGGCACCCCCACAGAGGGCCACACCTGGGACCAGAGCGACGGCAACGCCTGCTCTCCTGTTCTGGAGGCTGGGGGGTCTTGGGCAGGGTCCATGGGGTTCCCTCCGAAGCCCATGGGGAGCCGTTCTGCTCCCCGGACTCCGCTGGCGGCTGCAGTGCCTGGTGTCCGTGGCCTGTGGCCACAGCACCCCGTCTGCCTCCGTTGTCACGTGGCTTTGTCCATGTGTGTCTGTCTTCTCTTCCCATGAGGCCAGTTGTCACTGGATTTAGGGCCCGCCCGAACCCCAGGACTATCTCAAGAGCCTTAACTACTTGCCTCTACAAAGACCCTGTTTCCAAATGAGGCCCCACTCCCAGGGCCAGAGGGAGATGAACTGGGATTGCTCTCCTGCCACCATAGGAGTCACTCTGAAAGGCCCCAGGCACGAAGCGCCCTCATCTGCCAGTCGAGCCTTCCACCTCTTTCCAGACAGACACTCAAGGGGCTGCCTGGGGTGCCCCGAGGACAGGGCTGCTCACACCCTCCAAGCATAAGGCCCAGCCCCAAACGAGGGGCCGGCTGTGCTCTGGTCTGTTCACCACCTGTCTTTCCCAGGGGCAGAGCCACAGGGCTGGCCAACACACCCACGGGTGACGGTCAGCTGCCCCTCCTCACCCGGGAAGGCAGGAGGCCGCGCAGTGGGCCTGCAGCCCAGGACAGAGGCCCAGCCCACAGCTCCATCTACACGGGAGTCTGCACACAGTGCTTTGCTGACACAGTGCAGGAGTGAGGACTGGGTGACTGTGGCCCACCCCTGTGCCCCGTGTCCTGGGAGGACCATCTGGTCCTGCTTGGCCATGTGAACCCCTCGGCAGCTCCCCAGGAACCCTGCTGCTTCTACGCAAACTCCCGTCATGTTTCCACCACACGCCATTGAGCTGAAATTCTCACAGCCGCAAACAACCATCTTCAAGCAGCAGTTCAGTGGCATTGAGTCCACTCACCTCACTCCCAGGACAGTCTCATCCCCTAAAAGAGGCCATGTCCCGTCAAGAGGCCCCTCCCTCCCCGCCCAGCCCCAGCCTCCATGCTGTGTCTGGCCCTGAATTGGCCTGTTCGGGACGGTCCTCCCACGTGGGGCCGCAGCACGTGGCCTTGCGCGTCTGGCTCCTCTTCCTCCCCATGAGGTCTTGGAGGTTCAGCCACGTGTGCTGAGCCAGAGCCTTGTTTCTTTTATTAAAAAATTGTGGTAAGCCAGGCTCAGTGGCTCAGCCTGTAATCCCACGCCTTGGGAGGCTGAGGTGAGTGGATTGCCTGAGCCCGCGGGTTTGAGACCCGCTTGGGCAACTTGGCGAGACCTCATCTCTACAATAAATCAAAAAACTAGCCAGGCATGGTAGCGCACGCCTGTAGTTCCAGCTACTTGGAAGGCTGAGGTGGAAGGATCGCCGGAGCCCAGCAGGCCGAGTCTGCGGTGGCCGGGAGTGGCCACTGCACTCCAGTCTGGGCGACCGAGTGAGACTCCAACTCAGAAAAAAAAATTGTGGTAAAGGATACATTTAAGAACTTACCAATGTGACCGTGTGTAGGTGCACACTCAGTAGTCTTCAGCACGTCCACTGTGTTGTGCAGCCAGAGCATTCCATCCTCCCCCATGGAAACCGTCCCCGTCAGACGCTCTCCCAGCCCACACCAGCCCAGCGCTCCACCCTGTCTCTGGAGCTGACTCTGGGGACCTCACGTGAGTGAGACGACCGGGTTTGTCTGTGGCTCCTCCCGCTCAGCAGTGACCCCAGGGTCCACCCACACTGCAGCTGTGTCAGAACCTCCTCCTGTAGGCTGAACTGGACTCCACTCGTGGGTGGACCACACATTACATTAACACACCATCCGTCCATGGACTTTGTTCCTTTTTAGACGGGACCACCCAGGCCTTGTCTGTCTTCAGGAGGCGTCTTCCGTCTCGCTCCCTCATTCGTGGTCTCCCTGCTAGAACACCAGCTTCACGGGACCTGGTCTTGCCTCTCTGCAGGCTGCCCCCTTGAACGGCGTCTGCCTCCACAAGCCCTCAGTACATGTTCATGAGACGCCAACCCGGGCAGGGCGGGTGGGCTTGTCAACCCGGGTCCGGCCTGGCATGGGCACTGAGGCTTGTCTCTCCCTCCAGTGGAGCTCAAGTTCAACCTGGACCAGTACGTGCACAAGCGGTACCCAGGCCTCGTGAAGATCGTCCGCAACAGCCGGCGGGAGGGCCTGATCCGCGCGCGGCTGCAGGGCTGGAAGGCGGCCACCGCCCCTGTCGTCGGCTTCTTCGACGCCCATGTGGAGTTCAACACGGGCTGGTAAGTGCCCTGGCCTGGGCGGGGGGCGGAGGTCTGCTAGAGCCTGTAGGGGCTGAGCTGAGAGCTGCAGTGTCCCCACACCCGCTCAACACAGAGCCTCCGGGAGGCCCAGACACCCCACGTGCCATAGGACACCCACTCAGATGCCCTGACATGTACATAAGGCTGGATCTGCACCTACCTGCTTCCCAGAGGAGTGTGGGTCCCTGCTGAGTCCTGCAGGCACAGAACACAAGGTTCACTGTGGGGTCCTCAGGCCAGGTGTGCACACAAGGCTGGGTGGGGAAGCCATGTGGACATTGGCCTTTCAGGTCCTGCCCAGTGACCGGAGGTGGCTTTGAGCCCCTTCAGGACCAAGCCACTGGGCCCAAGTTGAAGCAATGGCTCACCTGAATGGAAACTGCCAGATCAAAGAACCCACGTTTCTTCTCACACAGGGAAGACCTGCGTTCTAGTGAGAAACCTAGGGGAGGTGGTAGGAAGCTCCGAGGTCACTCAGTGAGTGGGCATGTGGGGTGACTGGGGTCCCCTAGGAGGGGGGGACCCACCTGGGCTCATGCTGGCCCCAGGGGCACGGACCTGTCCTCACTCCTCACACCCGCAGTGCCAGGTCCCTGCAAGCTGGCAGGAGTGCAGGGCCATGTGACCCGGGGCCTCACAAGACCCAGGGGTGCTCACTTGTGGGGTAGATCCCTGGACGCTGGGAGAAGCCGTGGTGCTTGGAGGCGATGGTCACACCCTGGGGCTGCATCACACGTCCAGCAAGCGATCTGCCGCAAGGGGAGGTGCGAGTCCCCCAGGGCCTGACCAGGCCCTGTCCCAGAGGGGTCCCCATGTGAGGGACTCAGAGGGGTCCTCACGGCTCCTGCTGTCGGGTGGGAGAGCTGGGGGTTCTGCACGGTGGCGGCAGCTCCTGGTGCTCCTCCCTGGGGACTGGCCACCGGGGCCCCCAGAGGCTCTCGCCATACCAACCTTCGGAGGACAAGGAGGAGCGAGAAAGGGGGCGGTCCTCGGAGGCCCCTGCCCAGGCTCCCAACATGACCTGTGGGTGGGGGAGGGGGCGCTGGAGCCCTGGGCTTTGCCTGGGAAGGGACCTCATGCAGCTCGGCTCCTGTTCAAAGAGGGGGTGTAGGAAACATGCTGGTGAGCGTGAATCTCTCGACAGGGCCGACACCATGTCACATGTGTCAGCTAAGTGCCAGATGCCTATGTCACGCATGTCAGCTACCGACACCTGTGTCACATGTGTCAGCTACAAACGCCCATGTCACACATGTCAGCTACAGGTGCCCATGTCACATGTGTCAGCTATAGACATCCGTGTCATGCATGTTAGCTAAGTGCCAGATGCCCATGTTACATGTGTCAGCTAAGTGCCAGGCGCCCATGTCATACGTGTCAGCTACAGATGTCCATGTCACACATGTCAGCTACAGATGCCCGTGTCACACATGCCAGCTAAGTGCCAGACACCGTGTCACATGTCTCAGCTAAGCACCAGATACCCATGTCACACATGCTAGCTACAGACACCCGTATCATACATGTCAGCTAAGTGGCAGGTGCCTGTGTCATGCATGTCAGCTAAGCACCAGACGCTTGTGTCACAAGTGTGAGCTACCGATAGCATGTCACGCATGTCAGCTAGGCACCAGACGCTTGTGTCACAAGTGTCAGCTACAGATACTGTGTCACGCACGTCAGCTATACGCCCAGGCCCCGATGCCACGTGGAGCGGCAGAGGCTGTGCACATGCATGTGGTATTGGGGGCAGTTGCAGGGTAGAGGGGGCCTGTGTGTGGCCTCCTTGGGACACCGTGATGGGACACGCACTGGGGCTCAAAACACAGGAATGCGTCTCCTCACAATGCTGGAGGGAGTCACCATTTAAGGGGTCTCGGGGCTGTGCCCCCTCCAGAGGCTCCAGGAAGGCTCCTTCCTGCCTCGCCCAGCTCCTTGGGCTCCCGTGTCCCTGGCTCATGGCCATGTTGCTCCTGTCCCTCCCCCATCCTCACATGGCTTCCTCCCAGCATCTGTCTCCCCCTTCCTGTCTTTTGCAAGGACCCTGTCGTTGGGTCCATGGAGGCTCGGTCCAAACCCTCAAGCAAAACCCCAAAGAGGTGGTGTTGGCAAAGCCCACTGTGCACAGGGTGAGCGTCCACACTAGGCAGGCCCAGCGCCCGTCAGGAGCTGCAGGTAGGACCCACCTCCTAGAGAGTTGAGCTCAGGATCCACATGTCGGCTCTCCTGACCCATTTACTAAACTGGGGCTAAACTGAGCGCCTCTCCGTGAGGCTGTCCCTCATGCAGGGCTGCGAGGAGCCCCGGGCCTGCAAGCAGTTGGCGTGGACCGTGCTGCTTTGCATGGCCCTGTGGGCCTCTGCTGGGTTCTGTGGGGACCTGCCAGCTAGGGGTCTCTTGAGTCCGCATTTCCTTAATGGCTCTGTGGGCTCGCACAGTGGTTTGGCACCTCTCAGGCAGGGGCCACTGCGGGAGGACGCTTCTCCTCTGCTCTGCTTTCCTGGGGGTGTCATGGGCGTCCTGAGCCCACCAGCTGTTTCAGCCGGTACCCTGCTTCTGTCTGTTCCACACCCTCGCTCTTTCTTCCTGCAGTCTCTGAGGCGTGCACCTTTCCCTGTAATACCTGTCCCCTTCTTTTTTTTTTTTGAGTTGGAGTCTCACTCTGTCACCCAGACTGGAGCGCAGTGGCCGCTCCCGGCCACCGCAGCCTCGAC